>NW_015387028.1:0-78290 GCF_001527695.2 Protobothrops mucrosquamatus
CCCCCAAGTCATATAACTGTAATTTACAATGTTTTTGCTGGAAATCAATGTTTACCTCTGGTTTCTGGCAAACAAAAACATCTCATAGCAAACAGTAGCAGCATTCTCTTTATAATGACCATATTCACTTAATGACTGTCACAAAAAAGGTCACAAAATCTACTTGGTGACCTGATTTACGACCATTTTAGACACAATGATCATAATTGGGGACTACCTGTATTTGCTGTCTTACCCTCATGGTAGTGAGGCAAAATTTGGCTGAATTATGGGTAATAATGATCGTATGATTTGATAGGAGATAGAAAATGTTGTCTAGAGATGAAAAAGAAATAATCCATGCTGGATTTAAGTAGATCACATCAGCACAAACCAGCAAAATGAACACATTTGAAACATAGATGGGTATTAATGGATTTTTCTTCATTTGAGGGACATCCTTAATAAATTATCCTGAGATAAAGCAATGGTCAGTGAAAATAAATTATAAAATTTCTGCCTGGGAGAGTGATTATTTGTTCCCCAAGCTGGTTTTGTTACCAGGCTAGGTAACATCTTCAGTGGAGTTTAGGGGATGTCAGTGTCAGTGTTCCTCTGTTTATAAGGTGTGGGTGTGGCAAGTGAGGGTCTGAAGATGTTACCTAGCCTGGTAAAGAAACGTTCAGAAACCAACCCACAAGCTCGGTGAACAAACCTTCACCCTTGTTCTACATCAGAGCTACAGATATTCACCACTACTGCCTTTCTGCCTGTCTTCAAATGGTAGTACTAAAGATAGTAGTAGTAGTAGTAGTAGTAGTAGTAGTAGTAGTAGTAGTAGTAGTAGTAGTAGTAGTAATAATAATAATAATAATAATAATAATAATAATAATAATAATAATAATAATAATAATAAAGTTGGAAGGGACCTTGGAGGTCATCTAGTCCAACCCCCTGCTCAGGCAGGAAGCCCTATACCATTTCGGACAAATGACTGTCCAGTCTCTTCTTAAAAACTTCCAGTATTGGAGCATTCACCGCTTCTGGAGGCAGGTTGTTCCACTGGTTAATTGGTCTAAACTGTCAGGAAGTTTCTCCTTAGTTCTAGGTTGTTTCTCTCCTTGATTAGTTTCCATCCATTGCTTTTTGTCCTGCCTTCAGGCGCTTTGGAAAATAGCTTGACTCCCTCTTCTTTGTGGCAGCCCCTGAGATATAGGAACACTGCTATCATGCCCCCTCATCCTTCTCTTCATTAAACTAGACATTCCAGCAACCGTTCCTTATATGTTTTAGCCTCCAGTCCCCTAATCATCTTTGTTGCTCTTCTCTGTACTCTTCCTAGAGTCTCAACATCTTTTTTACATCATGGTGACCAAAACTGGATGCAGTATTCCAAGTGTGGCCTTACCAAGGCATTGTAAAGTGGTATTAATACTTCACGTGATCTTGATTCTACCCCTCTGTTAATGCAGCCCAGCACTGTGTTGGCTTTTTTGGCAGCTGCAGCACACTGCTGGCTCATATTTAAGTGATTGTCCACTAGGACTCCGAGGTCCCTCTCACAGTTACTACTATTGAGCAAGGTACCCCCTATACTGTACCTGTACATTTGGTTTTACTTGCCTGAATGTAGAACCTTACTTTTTTCACCACTGAATTTCATTTTGTTAGATAGCGCCCAGTGTTCAAGTCTGTCCAGATCCTCCTGTATCCTAAGCCTGTCTTCTGGAGTGTTGGCTATTCCTGCCAGCTTGGTGTCATCTGCAAATTTGATGAGTTCCCCATCTATCCCCTCATCCAAATCGTTGGTAAAGATGTTGAAGAGCACTGGGCCCAGAACAGAGCCCTGGGGCACCCCATTACACACTTCCCTCCATGTAGATGTGGTTCCATTGAGGACCACACGCTGAGTACGGCCGGTCAGCCAGCTACGGATCCATCTGGTGGTGATGCTGTCTAACCCACCCTTTCACACCCTTCTGAACAATAGTGCAAACAACTTTCTGCTGTATTTCAGCAGAAAAAAATGGAAAGATGGCAATGGTGTTCTCATATTACTGTCTTCCTGGTCTAAATTTCACTTGATCATCACCTTTTCCTGCCCTTTTTCAACTAAACGAGGAGTCCCTTTCTGTCATCAGTTAGTCTTTCCTTGACTTTAGCAATAAAAAACCCAGTACATATCTTTTAAGCAATGTTAGGTGGTAAACGTTTTGCCAACGAATAAATAAACACCACTATCCTGATTTTTCATTCAGCCGTCCCATTTGAACATATTCCATCAACATTTCTGTTGCCTTGCTTTCTTTGATTAAAGGAAATAGAGAGAAGCATAAATGCTAGGATTTCCAAAAGTAGCATAAGAGTTAATGTGGTAGAAAAATTCATGCTGTCTCTGGGGAGCTGCAGGAAATCTGAGGCTACGTGAAGCCGAGAGACAATATCAGAGAACATTCAGAAACTATTAGACCTTCCTAATACTTCCATATCAATAGGCGAAAATTGGTAAGCAGATCAGATTTTGTAAGCAGAATGAACAATTCTGTGACAATGCAAAACTGTCATTCCCTCTTCGGTTCAAATATATTAAAGAAGCATTTGCAAAAGAAAAGTTTGATTCCCCAAAGAGGGACTGCTTACACTATCTTCGAACCAGAACTCTTTCTTTGCAACCTATCCCTACATCGCTTTTCACTGACATGGCCCTAAAATGGGATTTTTTTCAAGTGAAAGGAGAAAGATAAATAGAATAAAAGCAAAAAAAATGAACTGTAAGTAATATCTCACTTCCTTCCCATTATGACTTCTTCTGGGCAAATTTTCTCTTCCATTCCCGCAAGTTTTATTACTAATTGCAAAGCTAAAAAGAAAAGAAAGAAATAGAAACAAAGTCAATACTAATTCTACTTGCAGAATGGGATCAGTATCTTGCACAGGGGTATCCAACCTTGGCAATTTTAGGACTTCAACTCCCAGAATTCCCCAGCCACCATCCTGATCTAGCATTCTGAGGCAAGATCTGGGAGCCTATGGGGTTCATGACCCATTTCTACCATTTCTACCATTTCTACCATTTCTACCATTTCTACCCAACTTGACCCATTTCTACCATTGCATTTCCAAGCTATCACTTTAATCTCCCCAGTGCTTCAAAAATGGCTCCAGGGGTTTTGTGAAAAATCAGATGGCTGCCCACTGAGAACAAAGATCTTCTAATCTAAAGACACTGTTATGATTATTAATGTTGTTTCATCCCCTCTGAATAAACAGATGTCCATGTGCACAGAAACAAAACCTAAGCAAATATCAGGGGTCAACTTTAAACATTCTAATGATTATGCTTGCATTGTTGCATGAAGAATAGGCAGAAATCAGACGGAGCCCTTCTGCAGCTTTCAAGTGTCATCTTAATTACATGAAATTAAAATTAAAACTTTGTCATGGAATTCTAAGGATATATTGCAGTATTTCAACGTAGTTTAAAAGGGTCAGAAGCAGTAACAACCCATCATTTTTAAGCTCAATGTTTAAACTGTTGGAGGGGAAGGGAGAATAATACATTTGATTAGGCTTTAAGACTGATGCCAAATTGCAATCACTGGCAATATAAATGAAGTTGGATCCTATGTATGTTCTTTAGTGTTTCAAGCCCAAAAAAACTTTACCCAAAAGACAATACTTTTGTTGTAAAACCAGGCAAGACATCTGTTTAATAAAAAAAAAACCCACAATGATCCATTTACAGAATTGTATAGTAGCTAACTCTGCAATAAGCACTGCTCATAAGGGAAACTTCCTTCCCTTAAAAATGGCAGTAAGATATACTTTTTCTTTTAGTCTTTGAAGATACTGTGTGCATGTCGATGCAAACTGAAAGGGCTGGAATCACACTGGGTGATAATTTGGCCAGGAAGACAACAACGGTCAAGTACAAATTTTCAAGATCAGTACAAACTAAAAAAGTGCATGCACATTAATGCACAAAACAACCCTTTAAATAATTATTAAAGGACGTCCTAATGATTGTTGGTTACATTTTTTTCAGTTTGAGGATGGGGGAGTGAGCTGCCCAACCAAAATGAGGCTATTATTGATTGGACGGACCTCATATTGATTGGATTTTTAGAAGAATACTCTCTATACATGCTATGCAAGAGGATATGCATGGGAAATCCTGCATGTACCATTGGTCTAGCATGGGGTGTAAGTCCAGAAGCAGCAATTGTCAGTAGTTTAACCTTTGCCTTAACCACTTTTAGAAGAAAATAAATCATTACTTTTATGGACTCATTAATTCCAACAGTACATAAAATACCTTTTCAGTCGACTATACCAGCATGCATTATATTTATTGATCTCTGGCTTTTGAATCCTCCATATGATATGTAGAAAGCTTACATAATAATGAATAATTAATGCTCAGCTACAGGGTTTTGTAGCATCACTGATGGCCTTCACTAATTGATTGCCAAGCTAATTGAACTAAATCCGTGGCTATCATTCAATTTTTTAAAAAAATCTCTTCCTCACAAGATTGTCCTTTGCAGAAGCAAGCTCTCAACAAGTTCATTAGATGTTATGTGCACGTTGTAACTATTCAGGCAAGGGGCTTGTTGCTGCTGAGATTATGCTGCAATTTAATAATGCATCAAGATGTTAATTGTCTTTATTTCATAAACTGTATTTGGCCTTTTGACTAAGATCAAGTGAATGAGGCATTCATCACTTGTCTAAGGAAAATGAAGAATTTGTTCATCTTTGCTGTGGCTTTCTTACCAAGAATCGCAATCTGATATAATGCTGCTCAAAACTGTCTTCCAAATGCTTTGTAATGCTCACAATTGCAGAGAACCCCAAAATAGATCAAATATGAATTGCAGGATTGATGGCTTTTCTCAGACTTTTCCAATTGCATTCCAGATTGGAAACAATTAATCCAAGAAGGAGTCTCTCTCTCTCTCTCTCTCTCTCTCTCTCTCTCTCTCTCTCTCTCTCTCTCTCTCTCTCTCTCTCTCTCTCTCACACACACACACACACACACACACACACATCTTAAAATGTGTTAAGAAAAATGACTAAAGTATCAACACAAGATTTCTAACAGGTACTTTTGCTTTCAAATGAGAAGCCCATTTATAGACAAATCAAAGTACAGGTAGGTTTTGGTTAGTGGGGATAATGAATTGGACAGAATGGTCACATTATTCAACTACTATTTAAAATAATATTTCCATGGAAAACGGGGTCACTGCTTTCAACTCAATGAAAATAAGCAAGAAAACATTTAAGAATAAATTTTATATGTTCACATTTTATAGATTGGCCAACTCACAGCAGCCAACTCGCTACAGCCAACTTGCTGGGGGAAGTTACACTAATATCGAAGAAATGGTGGAATAGAATAATTAAAAAAGGATGCAAAAAGAGGGACAAAACAAAATGTGAATGACAGAAATTAAAATTATTTTTAAAATTATTTTAAAAACTTGAATTGTTGAATTGTCCCGCAGTGAGTTATCCCGTGGTGAGTTGGCCATAACTGGCTGCAGCAAGTGCCATTCCCATTCTGAAGAGGATAAACCCATATCCAAAACATTCTTGCTATCTCCCGTATTCTGCTTCAATTCTTCAAAATTAGCCTCTCTCCCTCCCTCCCTCTCATTTTTTTCAGGTTTCCTTGAATGGATTCTCTAATTTGCATACACAATGATTAGCATCTAAAACCCCAACAACCATTGTGCATGCACTAGCCTCACCGGGACATGTGCTAGCCTCACACTAACTGAGTATTGACTTCCATTAAACAGGACCTGGTATCAATGTATAATTATCATTAAATTGAATATCGTGCTATTAGAACTCTGACCCTCCCTATGTTTCATTTCTTGTTCTCTTTTCATCTAAGGCAGAGGTGGCCTGTCTCTTTTGATAAAGTAGACAATTAGCACCTAGAAATTGTTCACAAAATAGTTCTCTATCAATGGGAGAACGAGTTTATGTAGCATGATGCAATGTAGGATTCGTAATCCCCATACATTTCCATTACCCCAACCTTACAATTCCATTTCTGTCCAGGTCTATATATCTACATGGGCATAAACAAAAAGAATCTTGTCAGTCAAACTTTCATCCTTGCTTCCATTGTAATATGCTCATGGTCTTACAAGCTACATTTCCCCCTATGTTCTACAAAAGCTTCCATAGTTTATATCAGGGGGAGATCTTAGTCCCCAAATTACTGGGACTTTGTCAGTTGCCACCTTAGGCTTGCTTGTATGCTTCGCTACCATGCAGAACAATCTCCCATGAACTCTGGGAAGGGTGGATGGGGAATGCTTGGGGGAAAGCAAAAGTAAATTCTGTATCTCCCTGAGACACTGCTTCAAGGTCACCCAGTTGGGAGAAGAAGGCAGATGCATACCAATCCATGCTTGAAGTGACCGTTTTGAAAACATCTTGTTGAACCTGATTGGTCATGGGGAGGGGGTTTAGCGATGGGAGGCAGTTAAGAGAGGGGAAAGTTGAACTTAGAGATATTGGTATGTAATTCTCAGTTCTGGCTATGTATTACTGCAATACACCTTACTTCTAATAAAATTATACCTTTTTCCACAAATGGAGCCAAGGATCTTTTCTAGTTAGCGGTTTAAGTGCTGGCAGGTCTGTCAAAATTCTTATTCCTCTCCCCCCCCCATGCCACTTCTGCCCACAGATACCAATTTTCCTACCGTTTGGAGATACGGTAGAAGAAAAATGAAAACCCAGCCACATGCACGATATGGCTCCATCTCTTTTCAAAAAGTTGGCTCTCCAATTATGTTCCTGCCTGGTAAGGAAATGGCTTCAACTTTCCAAGCTTTGAGAATTTTGAAAGCTTAACAAGTAGAACAAGAAAAGTGGATTGGGAGTCCAATTCTCCACAGAGAAAAGAGTAGGATTCCTTTGCTATAGCTCTGCATTCAGTTCTCCACAATCACACAAACCTTCCCCCCAGGAGCCTCCCCCTTCATGCTTTCTGCCATCAGTGACAGCAGGATGTAATATACTGTAGTGTGCTTCACTTTTTCTCATCATCACAGTTTCTGCATGTTTCTGTGGGGTTTGTTGATTTACATTATCTGTATACATCACACCTCCAATCTGAGTTCTCCTATGAAATTCTGATTGAGAAAGGCGATTTGGGCTGGAGTTATTTTGCCTAGCTATCCAAGGAAAAGAAGAGATCAACATCATGAAACATAAGAAATTAACATAAAACTCCTCTCTCTTGCCTTCTTTTCCATGCACCTTTGGGAGTTCAAAAAGAGAGGTACTACTTGTTCTGCTAGATTGCAGCCTTTACTTCATTCTTCTTCCTTAATAAAAGGGTCTGCTTTGGTCTTCTATTGTTCAAGAATAAGTAACTCAAGACAGCTATCCAACTAGCCCATTCAGGAAAAATAAGGACAATGAAGGTATGTTTGTAATGCTGGGGTTTTTTGGGGGAATAAACAGACCAGAATTTAAGAAGTTCTAAGTCTAAGAGCTCTTTCACTCAGTATGTTCCCAGAGCACTTGACTATTTCCAATTATCTGTGCCTTTTCTTGAAACCAAGAAATAACAAATGAATAACAGATGTCAACTTCTATTGAAGGCTACTTACTGAATGTGAACTGTTCTCACTTATGGGAAATCCTTTTAGAAGTATTTCTTTTTCTTACTGTTACCATGACAATATTTAGTTTAATCCCATGGCTTTTTTTCACATCTATGGAACACTGTGCTGGCAAGGTATTATCATTACAATGAATAGTATTCACAATTCAGTATAAATGTCTTTAATGTAAGAGTACATTGTAGATATAATTTTTATCAAGCAAGATACAATAAAGCTAATCATGAATCTGCCCTTCTTCAGAGCAAAGGTTTGAATTTGAGACTGGATTCATAGCTGAGTAGAAACATCAACTTGATGGTGTAGAACCCCAAAGCATGTTCATTTTTTAAATGTTTATTTGGATGGTCCTAATAAAAGCATGACCCAACTATGGCTTTAGATGAATTTAAGGTTTCTTTGGATTATGGCTGCATGTTTTGCCTTTAAAAATATCCTTTCTCTTAAAACGTGTTTGCCTTAAGATCCATTCAGGAAAGCGTACTGTAGATTTCTTGACTAGATGCTCCCGTGTTGGTTATGGATTATGGAAGGATAGTAAATCTGGTTGATACCCAGTTGCACAGAGTACGGATGATGAGTTTGATGGAGATATTCAGAAGCTGCTGTCTAGGCAGAAGGGGATGAAGCAATTTTTTTTACATCTAGAATAATGAGATAACATTCAGAGGTGAATCAGATAGAAACCTCCCTAATTTACTGAGTTATAAGACAGAGGAGGAGATATAGGACAATCAAATTTGCAAGTTTCTGTTATGTTAAACTCAATAAAAATGATTTTAGCTTTCCTGTGGAGTTGAGTTCCTGGTGTGATTCATCTAGTGGGGCTTACACAGACTGAGAAAAATGAGCAGGTTGCATTCTGTTTTCTATACATTGATCTACTTACAATAACCGGGATGCTGCCTATTATTCTTGGAAATCCATCTTCACTTTTATCATAGTTAATGATAAAAGGTAATCATGGTTAATGCTAGAATGCTAGAAATTCTTTCAAGAGAATAATCAGACAAACTGCATACATACATGCATACATACATGCATACATACAGTATACTACATACATATCACATTATTCTCTTTCTGGATAGGCTAACATTTCCAAACCGGTAGAAAGTGAATAGGAAGTAATAAAAGAAATAAAAAGCAAAAAAAAGATTATCAAACTAGATGTAGTTTATACTAACACCATCTTCCTATATTTTCATATCATTGCAAATCATCCTTATCTTCTTTTTGCTTCATCAATTTCTTCTTAAACTTTCTCAGTTCTCTTTCTAAGGATGTTATCAACTCCATCCAACAAGGATTTTCTCAGCGTCCCAGTTCCTTTGGATCCTTCACTCTTCTTTTATATATGTGTTTTGCATTTCATTCTGTCTAAATCACTAAAACACGTTCTTGCTTGGTGAGTAAGCATCCACATAATCTGATGAAATAAATATACTTCTCTTGTAAAATAAATAAATAAATTAGTAAATAAATAATTGTTTTACAGTAGTCCTTCACTTTTCTGTTGCATTCAGATTCGTTTTTGAACACGTCTTATCTTTTTTTCAACATCCATTTTAAATACTGCATTCAACATTTATATTTTTCTTAATTTATCCAGTTCTCATTTCCAAAGACCAACGTGGGCAGACTTACATGCAATTATTTTGCTTGTTTTTACAGATACTCACTTCTCACAACAGATCACATGCTATATGCTACCTTTCTATAACATTTGCCTGTCATAAAATCTTTCTTTCTATTTTCCCATCTATGGGAAACATTTTACCAACGTATACAAATTAATTTACATGTTCTTTTCTTCCCCAAATTTTCTAGATTTTCAGCACACTTTCCCTGTCAATTCCATCTATCTTGGTCTTTGATATATTAATTATAAGATCCATATTTATCACTGTATTATATTACTTACCCAATACTCTTTGCAAATTATTTGATTCTCAGCTAACAGCACACTATTTTAATTCAAAACTCATGTATATTCAAATTTTCAACTTCCAACAGCACATTTATTATATATTTATTTATTAACACATGGAATAACAAAATGTCCTTACCGCAATCAATATTGACCCATTCAATAAACATTTAGCAATAGCACATACACTTATATACCGCTTCACAGTGCTTTACAGCCCTCTCTAAGTGCTTTACAGAGTCAGCATATTGTGTCTGAACAATCTGAATCCTCATTTTACCAACCTCGGGAGGATGAACGTCTGAGTCAACCTTGAGCTGGTCGGGATCGAACTGCTGGCAGTCAGCAGAGTTAGTCTGTAATACTGCATTCTAAGCATGGTGTCATCAGGGCTCTTCATTTCATTTATTATCACTCTTGCTTTAGTTCCACTTTAGTTTTATCAAATACAACAGTCAACCTTTAACTCTGTTGATACTGTTGTTGTGATCAGTTTGAATCAATCCACACTAAAATGAAGACTTCTTCATTTAAGCTTAAGGTTATAAACCTAAACTACCAGTGCAGGCTGGCATATTGATGACTTCTTAGTATAGGAGACATAGACATTTGATGTGGTAGAATGTAGCCTGGAGTCCTAGGAGGGAGGGGCTCTCCTAGAGGGCAAAAAGACAATGGAGCTTGGAATATCTGATAGGCAGGAAAAGAGCCAAGACAGTCCCTCCTAGCAGTTTATAGAGTGTAACCTTAGTTAAGCAGAGAATTGCTTTAGTCTGGCAAGGGTCTGTCTGTAGGCCACCCACAATAAAGAAAACACTCAGAAGTAGTTCCACATGTTCTTCATGGTTCTTGGAGTCGACGATTTGGCCCAAAGTCTCCCAGCTGGCTTCTATGTGTAAGGGGGATTGAAACTTGAGACCCCGTGTTCCTAGTCCAGCACTACAAAATACATGGATTTCTCTTCAACACATTCATGCAAACAGCTCTATAACGCAAGTAATTTACTTGATCATATGTTTCAGGGGTGTCAAACTGCTGGCCCACAGGCCGGTTTCATCATACCAAAGCTGCACCCATCCCATTGCCGGCAATGCAAAAAGAGTTGCGATACGTCACGACACGTCATGTGACATGGCGAGTTTGACACCTGTGATATATTTGCTCCAGGTCAACAAAGAACTATTTTTCATGACTCAGGATTCAGATGCTGACTCTGAATGTGAAGAAGCTGCTTCAGCAGAACCTGTGGAATGTCAGCCTCAGAAGACCCAAAACCAAGAATCACCTGAGGACAATCAAGCCCAAGCACCACCTAAAAGCTGGAACAGTCAGATGATGATGACATAAGACCTCCCAGTCACCGCATGTGTAAAGTAGAGCTGAGAGTAGAGCAAAGGCATTCTAAGAGGCTTTTTGCCAAGTGAAGAAGTCTCTTGATTAAAGACAGTTGACTGCAGCCTGATTTAAGAGGCAGCCCTGACCCACAATCTCTCACTGGAATCAACTGTCTTATGTATGGCCGTTGTGTGAGTGGATTCTGCTTGTGAAATTCTGACCTCTGGACTGACTGACAACACTGACCTGGCTCTAAGAACTCTGGACTGGATTTTGACTATTTTTCTGTGCACTTCTGTTAAAAGCAAAACCATTCAGACAAGCTTCTTGGAGGGAGGGGTTGTTTTGGTTTGCATTCCTTGCCTCCTATTATCTCCTCTACCTTGAGTAAACTGCTAATTTCCATAGCAATTGTGTGTGTGAGTGTATAAATGAAACCGGAAGTAGGACACTAATCTTCTGAAGACCAAAAATCTGAACTTCACATTCCCTGGCTGGGTCTGCCTGAATTTTGTTCACCATTATTTTCAACCATAATTCTGCCAAGCACTTTTTCAGAATATACTTAAACAAATGCCCCTGTAGTGTTTACAGTTTTGTTAGCTTTCCCAGTGTATGAAGAACAATAACAGCTTTCCCTCCAATCATCAGGCACAGATACTATCTTCACACAAGTTAAACAAATTGCACAGCTGCTCCATAAGCAAAATCACATCCATATTTTAACATTTCTTCAATTATACCATCTGCTCCTGAGCATTACCAGTTTTCATCATTTTCACTGTATTTATGATTTTGTTTTCTTCCATTTTTTTCTTGGGAACCAACAGTATTTGTTTTAGTTCCACACTTTGACATATCACTATTGTTCTCATATAAATCACTTTCAACACACCCTCCTTTCAGTTCCATCCCAAATTATTTCATCGCTTTTATTTTTAATTCCATTTATTTTATTGGAAAATGGGCTTTCACTCTTTCATTCCCTTCCAAGATAACTTCAACTTACATCAGAACCAGGCTGCATTTTCTCCTTTTTTAAATCTTAACCATTCCTTGCACTTTGATCATATTCTCTGCAATTATCTTTTTTCTCTCTGTATATATTATGCATCCTCCCAGCCTTGTATTTCTCTTAAATGGATTTTTGTGCTCACCCACTGTCTTTTTGTTTCACCATTTTCCCATGCATTTTCTTTTCATATTTCCCATTAGCATACTTTTCCTTGGCATTCTGGAATATAATTATTTTTGCACTGTTCCAAGCAGTTTTCAGATTCCTTTTTTCCCCATTATATTGGGAAGTTTATCTTCTAATGCTTTTACATGCAGAACTAAAAAATCTTTTTATTCTTGCAGTCTATCTATTTTCACTCTAGTTTCTTCCCCTTCTTTCCTGTTTCCACCTAGATAAACTTCTGACACTGCTACAAAATGGTCCATGCCATAGGCAGAGCATTTTGTCACCCTTCACTAATTTTCTCAATGTTTGAACATAAACAACCAGATGAATCATGCTTTGAGATTTATATTCATTCTCTTGCCATGTGTGCATATGAATACTTGTACATAGAAGCGTGTGTGGAAAAATTGGTTTTCTAGGCAGACTCTCAAGAAACGGGCACCATTTTCTTTCCTTCTTCAGTCTCTGAATAGCACCATCACTTTCAATAATCTTTCATTTCATTCTCCCACATCTATTCATGTCATCTAGCACAATATCCTTCTCCCCCTGGATTGCATTCATTTATCATGGTACACATCTTTTTCTAAAATTCATTCCTGGTTTTTCCATTGTCATTCTTCATTGGAGCATAATATGCAATCTATGGATTCCTATACACTAGTTGACATAAATTCATACTTTCTTGACATATATTATAGATCTTACATTCATAAATAAACCTATACTCTCGCCTCCCTGCCTATAATAATGAACAATTGATTCACAGAATTAGACTACCTTTCTATTATTTATCCCTTTTCCTTCCTTCCTTCCTTCCTTCCTTCCTTCCTTCCTTCCTTCCTTCCTTCCTTCCTTCCTTCCTTCCTTCCTTCCTTCCTTCCACATTCCAAGTCTCAGTCTTTCTTATGTCAGAATCACTAGTTGAGCCCACATGTCTATAGTCATCATCATGTCTATAGTCTATTCAGGCTTTATATAATGCTTTTTACTAAGACAGAGAAAATGTAGACCAGGTTACCATCCTTGGCATTTCCTGTGTTAGATGCAGCATGGTAAAAGCAGTTTAGGCACATTTTAGCCGTTATGTCACAAATGCAAGCAAAGCTCAATTTTATCCCAAACACATTCATGTTGTTCTTTACAGGCTGGAACATGGGTGTCAAACTCGCCACGTCACTTGATGTGTCATGACGTATTGTGACTTTTTTTGCATTGCCAGAGCTGTGGTGGGCGCGGCCTCTGCATGATGCAACTGGCCTGCAGGCCGGCAATTTGACACCCCTGGGCTAGAAACTTTTCTGTAAAGACTATTTAGCAAGCCAATGTTCCACTGCCTACATCCCATCCCATTCACAACTACTGACCTGCATTCTGGATATGGCCAAACCGGAATTACAAAATTAGTATTGCTATTTGTTGAATTTAGTCCTATCTGTTCCCCAAGGCATGCAGAACAACCCATATACTTTCTCTTTTGCTCTGCCTTCACAACCACCTGTAAAGCAGCTTCAGCTGATTGGCTCAGTTTTGCCAGATTTGCTTCCTTGCTCATTTAGATGTGTATCTCTGTCACCATTGATTTCATCGCTAAATCATAATTCCTTTACAGAATTGAGGAGGGTAGACCAGAAATATGAGATTATCATTGCTCAATAATTTACAGTATTCAGCTTCCTGCAAAATTTAATCTGTTCCCACAATGTGCTGGCAGTTAAAGTCTCCCTCAAAAGCAGAATACTGAGCATCACTTTCCTTCCTGTGCAAATCTTTGCGATGAATCCTTTATTCTACTACGCTTTGTCTAAATTCAATTTGATTAAAAAGAGCTCATAAATTCAATTTTGATATGTTACAATGCATCATTTTTCTCTGAAATTCACTCTGAGTTTAAGAAAGAGAAAATAAATGCCATATCATTCTTTGGAAATTCACACACAAGAGTGCCTTAACACTGAATATAAATACATTGTACATTCAGCCCAGAAACTATTGCTCCACCTGCCATTTACCTGAATTAAAGCAGAGGTGAATGTAACACAAAAGCACTCCATAGGATGTTATGAGTATTTTTCCCCCCCTATCTAGGTCATGTTGGCTGGAAGCATCCAAAGATTAGCATTACAGCTCCTAAATAGCAAATGATACTGCCTAGTGAAAAGGAATGAGAAACAGGTAACACACAGCATAATAGCATAACAGTGAAAACTAATATTAGTAGACCCAGGTTTAGATATAGTTGCCCCCAAATACCCCCTAAAGATGATGATTAATGTGACAGTGCCAAGATTACCCCTTAACTTTCTATGCACTGGTATTAATTGTGAATATCTATTAATTTCTAAGCACACCTTGATAATTTTCATAAAATAGGTTCTTGAGCAATGGTGTATGTGGGAACCACCTATTATCAATGTAAGAATCCTTGGATGCATAGCAACTCTCAGGGATAGCTCTGGTTGTGAGGGAGAGAAAAAGCCTGCAAGGTGATTCCTTTCCTGGGTGTCTTTTCCTAGTGACATCTACCTGACACACTAGAGCTGGGAGGTTGTGAGAGATGGTGCCCCCAGAGGGGGAATTAGTATGATGGACTACAATGAAAAGGTGGTTTCCAAGGAAGGAGGAAGCACATTCCTCAAAGGTGTAAGGGGATAAGAGACAGAGGAAGAGGCTAAGGATAGGAATTTCCCTAGATTCCTAGGATGTCCTAGGGTATATCCATTAGGTTGAGAGTAGTAATAGTTTAGTCTGGCAAGATTCTGTTTTGTTAAGCATATAAAGAACTGAACTATGGATGAATTGTTCTATGTTGTTCTTAGGCTTAGCTTAACAGAGCCAGGATATGTTATGGGTCCCTCTCTTAAGGAGGTCCCTCTAGTGAGACCAAGAAAAAGGCCTTCTCTGTGATGACTCCCTCCTGGTGGAACATCATCTCCATGGAGATAAGATTGCCCCCCCCTTAACACTCTTTTGAAAGATCCTAAAAACATGTGTTATGACCCAGGGTCGCCTAGGTAGATGCAGGCTTCAATAAAGTCCTTTGTTGCTCTGCTATTCCATGACAAATGGCCCTACAAAGACTGGTAAAGCATTGCCCCAAATTTTCCTGAAGGCAGACACCTACAGTCAATCCCACAAACTAAAGCCAGAGCTGACTCACAAGGCAAGGGGGAAGTCCATAGTCCAAAAACAAAGTGCAAAGTCCACAAGGCAAGGTCTGTAAGTCATAAGATTCAAGGTACACAAGGCAAGGTCGGTAGTCCTCAAGCAAGGTCAGAGTCCACAGGGCAGAAACACGATCTGAAGCAGAGCTTGCAAAGGCTGGGGAAGTGTGTGCCGAAGCAAAACAATTGCTCCCGATGAAGATGTCCTCCCCCAGCCTCTGATTAAATCAGCTCAACCAGGTGTTCCTTGTAAGGAGGGCAGGTTGGCCTACTTGCCAGCAGCCTCACAGACCTCCTTTGAGCTTGCCTCCGCTTCACTCTCCGTGACCTCAGATCGAGTTGGGGAAGCAGCTGTTTCTCATCAGAGGGGATCTGCTCCCTCTCATCACCACTAGCTGTCTGCAGCCAATCCTCCCCTGTGTTTATGAGGAAAGGCAACTCCCCGTCCGGTCGACCACCTCCTCCAATGTCCTCATCCCAGTGCTTTTTTTGTGAAAAAAAAAAAAAAAAAGGTGCCGGAACTCATACATGTCATACAACCCGCCTTGCCTACCCTACAAGTTTCCATCCAAAAAAGATGCCGGAACTCCGTTCTGGGCATTCTATGACAAAAAAAACCAGCCCTCCCCTGGACTCTCCAGACATTTCCAGGGGAAACCTGCCATCCCCATCAGATGGTCCCGGTTTGAACTCCTCCTCTGTGGAACCTGGATCCAATAGGGCCATAACACCATGATTTTGTCCTGGGAACTCCAGGGTGATACAGGAGCCCATCAAATAGTTTGTTTGATTGTTATTATCGTGGAAGGTGGGGTGGGCAAGGGCCTATTGGGTTTAGTATTTGAGCTTTTATTTTATATAAATTTTCCTAATAAATAAATCAATACTAAATAAATAAATACAGTGTATACAGTGAATTAAGCAGGAAGAATATGATTTTGCACATACATTTAGAAGTTAAGTCTAAGCCCAAACGAGTTTAATATTACATACAATTTAAACATACAACATTGCAACTCGTTTTAATTCTTTTGAAATTCTATGTTGTTTGGCTAGACTGTGAAAATATGTACATTTTAAAATAATCTGTATATTTTTTTAATTATTCAGTGTGATGTTTCTAGTAGATGCAACTAATTAAGAGTTTTATTTCACTATGAAATCTGGACATGCACACGCCTCACAAATTGAAAACATAAAAAAAAATTGATATGTCAGAGGCACCAACAGCATTTATCATTCTGATTCCAATATTAAAATATATAGAAGAGGAAGAAGACAAAGCATCCAAGAACCCAGCAGTCTGGCAGGTTAGGTTGAAATGGCTGAACAGGGCAGCAATTGACTTCTGCCGTTAAGAGGGCCAATTGAAGCTGTGACCGCTATTACAACAGAACAAAGTGTTGGAAAATTGTTTTGAATTAAAACATGAATATGGAATGCATTTGTAATGGTTTGGAAGTGAAAGGAGGACAAGATGACTTCATCCATTCCTGCACTCAGAAAATAGTGAGTGGCCCATACTGCAAGTGGGACAAGCAAAAAGGGCAGATCTGTTCTCCATCTCCATCAGCCCCGATTCAAAATCTCCACTGCCCCAGCTGTGTTTAGATCTTTCTGCTCGGGGTGGGTGGGTAAATAACCTCTTCCAAATTACCACCTGCCAAACATTTTGCTTTAAGTAATATCTGCAATCACTTAAGAATCATGTAGGAGTTTATTGAATTAGATGGCTTCTATCGTTTCATTCTGTGTCTCACCTATTGCTCTGGCTCCATATTATTTGATGGAGTCACTTCCTGAAATCTAACTTCCCTAGCTTGTGATACCAAACTGCCCTTCCAATCTGATACTCAAAGTCCTCTACATCAGAGGTCCCCAACCTTTTGGGCACCAGGGACTGGTTCTGTGGAGAGACATTTTTCCACGCACCAGTTTTGTGTGCTGCCTGCATCCTACGGATGGGGCTTTGCTTGTTTGTACGGACCAGTTGCTGGCATGCCGTGGCCTAGTATTGGTCCACGGACTGGGGGTTGGGGACCCCTGCTCTACATATTTAGGAACCTCATCATCTGTACTAGACTTCCATGTCAGAAGCACCCAAGTGCCATGGTGAAAGGATCAACCAGTGGCATCACCATTGCCTGGGGGCTGCCGAGTTGGGGGCTCCTTTCATGTCCTGTTAAGTTGCCTACTCAAGTGGTACCCATCTATCTACTCATAGTCACCTGCTTTCGAACTGCTGATTTGACAGAAGCTGGAGCAAGTGACGGGAGCTCACCAGGCCATGCGACAGCAACCAGCAATCTGTCAATCATCAGACCAGTGTCCTAACCACATTTACTGCACCCCTTAAGCTCATGATCTGATTTGGTTGTACACCCAGAACTGAGTTCTTCATGTAAGCAAGCTCCTTTTAAATAAATTAAATGGTACAAACATTTACTTTGGCAAAAAACCAATTGTAAATTTTTGATCCAGCTATTAGCATTAGTGTATTATTTTTTTAAAAAGAGTTTAGCAAAATGTTGAAAACTACTTTTTCACAGAGGGTTTTTAAGAAAGTATTTTCAGCAAGTGTTTTCCAGCAATAACATATTTTATTAAACAATATTTGACACATATGCAGTGTTAATTTTTTCTTTCAGTAAATATTTCCTCTCTTCTTTTCCCACCTATCTACAAGCTCAGCAATGAACTAATCTCGAAAGAAGGGAATGGGTTGTGCTGTTTCAAGCCTTTATATAACTTTTTATATAACCTTTTTAATGAGTTTTAAAATTGATCTTTGGCAGTTCCTTTTTAATTCAGTCATCCAGATGTTTCATGTGCTAAGAAAAAAGTGAAAGCTGAGAACTCACTTCAATAATAAGCTCGATAGGATTTACCCTTCAATATTAAATAAATATTACACTAACATTTTAAATACATATTAAATAATTTAATTTAAATAATTTAAATAACAGACAGTTTAGTGTAGTGTTTAAAGCATCATGCTAAAATCCAGGAGACCACGAGTTCTAGTCCTGCCTTAGGTGCTTTTAGAAAAATAATTTGGGGCTCCAACTCGAGCCCAGATGCAAATCAAAATGAAATCCAGACACACTATGAGGAAAGGAGATTTATTTATTCCCCAAAGCAAGGAGGCTTGCTTTTGGAGGTAGGCTATAGAAAAAATGCGGTACAGAAACTTTGTTTAATAGGGGGACGACTGGTCCTTGGTGTGGGCTTGGGAGGCATGGGTATGTGTACATGCTGGGCCTAATTTGTGACTCTGTCACACATTAGCCCACCCAAAAGTACTAATTGTAACTTTATTGTTATTATTTATTATTCATGTATGGAGTTGTGAGACCACAATGCTACTGCAGAGTAGTAGTTTGGTTGCCAATGGACCAGCTCTGTTGTGGGACACACTTGAGCACTTCCCAAGTTGCACCACAGGATGGTGAGCTGGCTTCACACCAGAAAGACAAATGGCTCTTCCTGCAGTGTCATCCAAGGCCCCTCCCTTTCCCAGAGCCAGCTCGCAAACAGACATCACAACCAGGAAGGTTCAGCAAGAATCTGACTGACTGCACAGAGCACCAACCCGTCTCTCCATCAAAGTGGTACCTATTTATCTACTCACATAGAATATGCTTTTGAACTGCTAGATGGAGAGAAGCTGAGGTGAGTGACGGGAGTTCATTGCACCATGCAGTTAAGCCACTGAGCCACCATGCCTTGAAACTTTATTGTACGATTATATTACATTAGTTTGGTCCAGTGGTTAAAGCACCAGGCTAGAAGCCAAGAGACTGTGAGTTCTAGTCCTGCCTTAGGCATGAAAGCTGGTTGGGTGACCTTGATCCAGTCACTCTCAGCCCAGCTCACTGCACAGAATAGTTATTGTGGGAAAAATAGGAGGAAAGAGTATTAGCTATGTTCACCACCTTGAGTCATTTATAGAAATAATAAAAGTGGGATAATAAAATGACACATATATGTGTGTATGTCCCTTAGCAGAATCTTGCAAGTCTGAAAGTCTATCTCTCTTCCCTTGCTTTTACGTCCAAGAAACTGGGGTGGGTCCCATCTGAGTGGTTTGCATGTCCAAATTCCTTCTGTAGGCTCAACTTGCTGCTTATCTGTTAGGACATTAAATTTAGTAGCTGGAACAGTAAAGTGTACAATGGGCCAGAACGCACAACTGTAGCTGATTGTTTGGACAGTGTTGGCTCCTGCATGAGGCAATCTAAGCTATCATTGGTTGCTGTGGGTGTAAATGGGGAGTTTCCTTTTTTCCTATCTTTTTCTTCTGTGTGCTTTGTATGTTGTAATGATTTACCTCATGATGTCCCAGTGTTCCTGACTATCTTGTCTGCTGTAAATATAAATGTTAAATATATTTATTTCTATAAAACTACAAGTTTGTGTCAGTGTCTCTGACTTCATTTGGACACCTGCTGTGCAATTCCGTGACATTGTCTGATTGTTGTCTAGTTTGTGGCTCTTCCACCTATCTCCCAAGGTCATTCCCACATACCATTACATCAAGTGACTAAACTTGTCATGCTAAATGTGGCCTAATCCATTGTATTTTAAGGAAAGTTATGTGGGGTGGGTTTTTTTCCCCCCCACTGGAGGGTTTGTCAGAGAGAAAGGGAAAAAAGGAGCTGAGGGAATCCACCAAAACCTTTCTTTCACTTAGCCTGCAAAAGATAAATAATGACAGAAACATTTGCAACTTTGCTATAGGGGCAGAGTAAAAAGGAGAACACAAGAAAGCACTTTAACTTGACTGTGAGGAAGAGTCCCAAGGATAATATACATCCAAGAGCAAGGAACATGGAGGGATACAGCAGAATGGTGCTCTTCTTCCTTTCTCCTAATTCAGTGAAATGTTGCCTTTTCTGGGTACTTTCCTATATCTGGGGAGAGCTTTGAATCGCCGGTCACCCTCCATTACTCTTCACTTCTTCCATATAAATCACCTCTCCTCAACTTTCTCTCCCTCCACACTCCTCCATTTTGCCTTGGGAAGGTATAGTTCTCTATCTTGACCTCTTGCACTCATAAATTATTTTGTCACTGTGTGATATGATTGAATAAAACTGGAAATAATAATGGTTGGAAAAGAGCATTTTTTTTTGTTTAAGACTTCTGTGCAAAGAAGTGCCAAAGTAAAAGCAAAGATGGGAACGTTTTCAAAAAGTGTTGTGTGCAAAGTTCAGGTCATTTGCTTCGTCTTAAATGTTGATGTTTCACAGCACTGATGTTGTGTCTGATCCCTTATTAGTAATATTTTGCAGACCCTTTATGCTTATTGTGCTTATTCTGGATTTAATTTTTGATCCAGTAGTATTAGTTGTTTCTAGAGCAGCGCCATCCAGCATGATGCCAGCATTATGGAACATGCATCATGATGTCACAATGTAACCTCCACTTTTTTGTTCAGGTAATCCTCACTTAGCAACTGCCTCATTTCACAACCATTTGAAGTTACAATGATATTTTTTTTAAAAAGCATTGCTTTGCAACCAATCCTTGCATTTACAACCATCACAGTTCCTGAGGTCTTGTGATTGCCATTCAGGCACTTTGCAACCAGTGCACATTTACAACTACCACAACATCCCAGACTCATCTGGTCTCCATTTGCATGCTATGCACTAGCTTCCAACAAACAGACTTAATGGAGAATTTGGATGTAAAATCACAAGTCCCAATCACAAGAAATGTTTCCTAGCTATTATGGTGATTCAATTAAATCTGAATGGGTTGTTGTTGTAAGTCCATAGCAGTCATATGATTTTTCCAGTTAGTGACTGTGCTGCTAGTGACTGAGTTGCTGGTCCCAGTTATGGTTGTTAAGTGAGGATTACCTGTACTTGCATCACAATATCAAACATTATATAAAGGGTGGAGTTAGTGTTGCAACATATTGACACATATTTTATAACTTTGCCACACACAGATACATACACACACACACACACACATAGACACAATCCTAAGATGCCCATGGGCTCCAGTGGGAAAGAGTGTTGGTTCTTTTATTTCTGATGCTAATAGAAGCAAGATATTGTGTATTCATTTTTCTTCAGGTGTTGTGATGGAAAGTGGCTTACTTTTGCATTTTATGCAATGCTTTTGGTTTGACTTTGCATAGTTGTGTTTCTTCTGTTAAGAGAATATGAAATATTTATTTTGTGCTGTGGATTGCTAATGATGGCGTAGTGAGGGGGGAGGATCTTAGCATTCAAGCCAGCTCAGTTCGATTTAGAAGAGTTTCTTAAAAGATAAGGCAATTATGTGAACTGGTTCAGCTCTGAAGTATTTAAGAAAGTGTGTATTTAACTACTACTGGAGTAAAGTGCCAAGCAAGCCAAGAGAAGAGAGCTTTGTTGAAGAAATGTGAAAGGAATCTTCAGGCACAAAAAGGCTGGATTTTTCTTCTGCAATCTCCTCACTTTGTCTTTGACTATTAGGGGAAACCTGACACTAATTGTACCTATCACTGACAAATGTATTTTAAACACATTAAAATGCTTTTCTGCAAACTGTAAGCCAATAGGAAACGACGCTGCTTTAAACTGTCCCACTTCTACTTTGCCTTGGGCACAAGACAATTCAGGGTTCCACTTGCTAGAGAAGATTGTGTGTGTGTGTTGGAGGGGGTGTCAATGAGAGTGTCAAAATGGGAAATATCTTTTTGATGCTGATGGGTCTTCTGCTATCAGTTGTCCTATATTGGGATCAGTCTGGGGAATTGGAGGACTGAGATGAAAGAAAACATTCCCTATCTGCTTCACTCCTCTGCTTCTCCTGCTACTCAACAGAAGAAGAAAGGCAGGACTAGATCTTTTTCTTACTCGTCTACACAAATGGTCCACTTTCTCACAAGCTTTACTGCTAGAGGTAACCCATGAAAAGAAGATTTCCCCCTTTTTGCCCCCGGGGAAAGGGAAATAGGATGGAAGCATTCCCTTATTATCCACCAACCCCCTGCAGTAAGGCTGCCCTCTCCTTCAAGAATTAAGTTCTATAATCCTTCAAACACTGGACATCAGGGGACTTGTACTGGAGTCTCCTGTGGGAAGGGAAGCAAGGGGAATGGCCATCAGTCACCACTTACTTATGGAATAAGGATAGAGAGAACAGCTCCTTTGATGCCAGTTCTACAATCTCATGGATCACTTCATTGAACTGAAAAACTTCTACCAAAGACACGTTCTCCCTTGCATAAAAGATCCCCACACACATCTCAGTCATGGCTCAGCATAAGCCAAGAAACCCAGTCCTGTGAATCAGGCATTCCTGACCTATATTTCCAGGGCTGAGTGGGCAGTTTTGCTGTGGGTGGCACTTTTTCCTCTCAATGTCTGGGCAGGCTTTAGATCTGCAGCCGAGTCTGGCAGAATTGTCTGGAGAAGTGAGAAAGATGGAACATTGGTCCAGTGAAGAGACGACTCTGTTACTACCAAAAGACCCCTGGGGGACAATGGCCAACAATTGCTGATGCTAAGAAAGATTTTAAGAAACCCTACTATGGATTTTGGCTTGTTTTCCCTTGCTGGAGGAAAGTGGATCTGATTGCTTTCTATAATCCACACAAATTATGTGTGTAATAAATGTATTCATTTTTGGACTGGAAATTCTTTTGGGAGGTTATTTTGAGTATTATTCATTTTTGGTACTGTATCATTTACATAGTGCCTTGTAGGCAAAATTTATCAACATGTGAATGAAAATATAGGGTGATACTTGATTGAGTCGCACACAGCATTATATATCATGATAACAGGATGTGACTCATTGAAAATTAATGTTGTAGGTGCAAAGTCAGCTGAAATCTATTGCCATTTACAAATAGAGCTGAGCTTGTGTACACATACTGGAAGACATGAAATTTCCATAATAATATTGCTCTTCAGATACTTCAAAATTCAGAAAATGACTCAATGCATTTTCCCAAAACGTGCTTATTTTTGCAAATTCTTCATGAGAGGGTGGTATAAGGACTGAAGACTCATATTCTAAAGAGCATGTGGGAAATCAAATGGCTGGGGACTTGGACATGGTTCACTTATAACAACAAATAAAATCATTGCCATTTATGGCTCTGCTATCTCTCAATCAAGATTTCTTAAGTCATTTCTTAAATCTGATTTCCCTTGAGAATGACCCCGAAAAAAAACATATATTTAGTGACAGGATTTATTTACAGGATCCTGGCACTTGGATTCAGCCACAGTGGTCACATTTGACTGAGAATATAGGATGTATGTTTCTATGTTTTCTCTAAAAACCAGCCTTCGAAAACTTAATATATTATGCATGCTCAAACAGTAACACACGCCCTATTTATATAGGTGAAGCTAAATGATAGGCATTGTTAATGTATTAAAGTTGAGTAATGAACATTCTTTTATTTTGCCCATATTTAACATTACCTATCATTTTCACCTTTATGTATCCATTCACTATGCCCACTTATTGAACATGGCTTTTGGCCCTTTTAATATAGTAGTGATGTAACAGTGAGATAACCTAATGCTAACTCTCCATGAAGAAACTGTGCAGAACAGCATCAAGAATAGTCATCAATACTCACTTAAAGACTAATAACTGAGGCACTAGTGAACTTGATAGTTCTACTCAACTGTAGAAAAATAAGAGTATTTGTTATTGTTTGTTAGGTTAATAGAACAGGAAGCAAGATATCCCCAAAGTTGAAACCAGTGAGACAGTTTCTCCTGTTATATGTAGCTGTTCAAAGCAGAGAGACTTTAGTTCCATGAAACAAGTCCTGACTTACAGGCACTTGGGATAAGAGTTGCTCTTCGGATTTCACACAGATATCAGAGACCTTCACTTGCAAGGTCAAGAAAACTTTTTTAAAAAATAGCTATTTCAGCAAGCTATCTTTGATTGTGACCAGCTGGGAATACTCGTCTCCCCTTCCCACCCTCTGATCTTAACCTTGGTCTCTTTCTTTTTGATAGCAGCAGTTCTTGGTAGGTCAGATTTTTCTTGGGGCAGAGTTTTCTGGCTCTTGCTGGGACTGTGGGGAAGTCTGATTCAATTTCAAATCACGAAGACAGGATGGAGCATGAGGTAGCTAGATCTCTCATCAAAGGTTTCAAAGGATAGATTGCCCACAAGAAGATCCACAATATATCTGAAGGAGACGACAAAACCAGATCCCAACTTTTGAATGAGAGTTTGTGCGGACATAAAATATCTAATTTATACAAAACCCCTGTCTGAAAATATGGTCAACCTTTCAATTGTGGACTTTCCAGTTTCATTGTATAAAACCAAAATGGATCCAAGAAAAAGCCAAATTAATACTGAGGTCAAGACTTCTGCACATGTCCAGACTTGGTGTCATAAAGAGGATTCTTCATAACATCAGATTTCTATTCCTTCTACACTGGGCTGGTAGAAACCATGTGCTGTGGATGGTGTTAGTTAAGATTAATTAATGGTTCCCAGATTATTCTTTAACTGATTTAGTTTTGAGCAATGTACTCTGAATATATATGGGGTCAAAATTAATCCATCAGCCTGCTTGTCACTTGGCCGTGAGACTACAAAAAAGCCATAGGCAAGCTATGAAACTTTTTGCATTAGGCTTTATTTCTTTCTAGTATTTAGCTCTGATAATATCAAAACCGGAAAACCATGTAAACGACTCATCTGAAACACAGTACCTTCTCTACATCTATCTTTTTAAACAAGTGGAATTAGATATATGTCAGCTTGCAACTCCTATTACAGTCATGCTGCCTTGGGAACACTGTTATCATAGGCCAATGCATATGGAGAGTGCTAGGTTAAAGAAAGGTTATTTCACAGAAACCTGTACCCAGTCCCATTCTGGTATTCCTAACAATAAAGCACAAATACACATAACCCTAAATGTTCTGTGCATTTATTTTAAATTATTTGTGGACTGTTAAGACTGGGGTGGAATGAAATAACACTGAATCATCTTGCTGTTATTATACCACTATTTTGTATTGTTTAAGTATTAGCATGAAAAAGGCATTGTTTCAAATTTTCCCAGAGAAAGGGAATTATTTGTATAAGCCAACTATGTTGCCAGATGAAATTTCACACAAGAGCCTTTCATTTCCTCCTTTACTCAACTGAGTGGGCCATTCTGGGAAGAAATATGCTTCCCAGTAGATTTGACTAATTACTTGTGGAGCAGAAGACCGAGGGAAGACAGCTACTTTGAGCAACGAAGAGATTTTCCTTCACAGACCTAACCTTCATTGCCTGTGAAGTGACTGTGATGTCAAGATACCAGGGACTCTGTTCTAACGTTTCATTGTTAAACTCTATACACACACACACATACACAATGACAATTCTAACACTATTGAGCCAGGTTTGCCAGCTTTATAATAGAAATAAATACATACAAAGGTCAAGTAAAATAAAATAAGCAAATATCGTCCTCAATAAAGTGGAATCCAGCTTTGAGAAATTGTTGGTCAATTATTCCTCCCTCTGAAGAAATTTGGGGAGGAAAATGACCATCCAATTTCTCTACCTACCTACTGGATAGATAATTTTAAAAGCACATTTGTGCCTCTTCTTCTATTCTACCAGAAGACAATAGCTTCCTATTGTTTTTGTGCAATTCCACTAAGAATTTAGAAAGTTAGAGTTAGACCATTTTTGAAGGCTCAGAAGCTTTAAATCTGCCTCCTCACTTCCTAGAAAAGTATAGGAAACCACAATGGTACCATAAAATGGAGTAGGGCCTTTATCAACATGGAAGGCTTAGAGAAGTTAAAACAGTGCAACTCATGGTTGTTTCTCTTGGCATCTTTTGTCTTGTGTTACTTTTCTCCAGAAGAGTATATATTTCTGAGAAAATATAAATAAAATATATTAAACTATTTTAATTTACATTAAAAATTAATACCACAGGTTTCAGCTAAATATGGAATAGGAAAACAAAGTTTCTTCAAATAACTTAGAGCAAAGTAGCTAAAATCGTATCCATTTTTCACATCTTAAAGATAAACATTGCCACAATCATACTTGCTTTTTTTTAGAACGTTTGTCATTTCTAGATCAGTGTGTCAAACTTGGCAAGTTCAAGATGTGTGGACCTCAAGTTCCAGAATTCACTAGCTAGCTGGCTAAGGAATTCTTAAAATTAAGAGTTGCTAAGTTTGAGAAATACTGTGCTAGATTGTTTTTTAGGTTACTGGATATGTGACAATCCTGAAAATTGTAGCTTTACCTCTAATAGGCATTTGCCAATTAGCCCTCATCTCAATTTTCTTCTGGAAGGAAGGAAGGAAGGAAGGAAGGAAGGAAGGAAGGAAGGAAGGAAGGAAGGAAGGAAGGAAGGAAGGAAGGAAGGAAGGAAGGAAGGAAGTATTTTAAGTTTAAAATGCAAAAAATCCTGAACTATACAGAAAATATGAATACAGAAAATTATATAGTTTCAGTCTGAACGTTAGTGAGAATTTTTTTTATCTGCCATGTTTTCCATTTTAACAGCAGCTTACTTTCCTTGTCAGCAAGAAAAATCTCTTGACTCTAATGCTTTGACTTAAGAAGACCAGAATGAAAGACAAACAGGCTGGGGAAAAATGGTCTTAATCACTCAATCAGCATGGAAAAATAGAGATCACTTTCTAACCTATTGAGAGTGAAAAAAATGGCAGTTTGTATGGGAGAAAAATGAGGTGAGAATGCTACAATAGGGAATAAAAACAGATTATTAGTAAGTCATTTTTACAACATTTTACTATAGTAAATATAGCCATGTATTTGATGGATATGTGACATTTGTAACAAATATTAAATTTAGAAATTGGTTTTCATAATGGAGGAAACTTTAAAGGCTGTTTTGTCAAAGCTAATGGTAGCTGAAGAGAGTCTGCTCTTTATGGTGTATACATTATGACAAAATGGCAAAGTATTTTCAGTTATTCAGAAAGAAGCTCTTTGTATGAGCTTTATGTCTTCCAAAGCATTTCTTTTTTATATTTATATTGCTGTAAAAACATTTGCACAGGGCAGAGCTAGTTCAGCTTTCAAGAGAATAAGCAAGAGAGAGAAAAAGAGCACATGGCCAACTTTGTTCACAAGGATGGAATTTATTCTCCAGAAGTGGGCAACATGTAATCCCAGATCAGCATGTAAACCTAAATTCCTTTTTTATGTGACCCTCCTAGCCCCTTCAGTTGTTATCATCCTGAGATTGAAAACAGATGAAAATTTACTGCCAAAATTAAAAAGCAAAAAAGCACCCACCTGGTAACAATAGCAAAAGACAATGTTAAGAGGATCATGCACACCAAAAGATTGCCTACTGTGTTCTAAGTTATAAGGCACCTGGCTTGGTTTTGGTTTAATACTTTGGGTGACCCCAGCCATTGTGCATAGTTCACCGGGTTCTGTGAACCCAGCCAATTGTAACTTACCCATTAAAAGATCATTAAACAAACAATGACCTGTTACAATGAACAAACCCAATCTAAGATGCATTCTTCAGACTTTTCATAAGTGTTTGGAGAACTGTTTATTTGGATCTCACAATTAATTGCGCACAAGAGATCTCATGTTACTAAAGATTTATACTGGGCTATATATAAATTTAGTTGTTCCATGAAGGCCAGTACAGTTTAGGATGTTGAGCTGGGCCTAGAAAGTCCCAGGTTTAGCAATCAGCTTGATCAGAGTTCACTAGTTCACTTTGAACCAATCAATCACCCTCAATTTTGCCTAACTTCAAGGTTTTTATGCTGGAGATAAAATCAGGGGAGAAATGATTATGTAACTGTCTTTTTGTTCCTGAAAGTTGTTTCTTCAAACATACATACATTGTAGGATAGTGTAGGAGGAACATTTACAAGCACTCAACTTAATAGAAGTCAAATACCATGACATTTTCAAATTAATTTACCTGAGTTGCAGTGCTATAAACTACACATATTAAAAGTTGCCAAGTATGAGAACACTGGTCTAGTCAATTTCATTCCTTGTATGTATTAACAGAGCAAAATAGATCAAGATTTCAATCAGTAGTTGGCAGCAATGAGTTAAAAGTTGTACCTCTTGGTTGCCATCTAATGGTCATTAGGATTTATGTAGCTAAGATGGAACCATTATAGTGTTGTTGAAAAGCTGCAATGTGAGAAAGAGTTCAGCTGTGGGCATCTGTGTCATATAAACTGCCCCAGAAGAGAAACCCCAGTCCTTTCAATTACATACATTAATCCAGGCATGGACTAATGAAGTTTCAATACTTCATATTCCCTAGATTGAACAGTCAACAAACCCATTTTAAAAACAAGATTTTGCTAGAAAGAAGTTGGATCTTTCTCTCTTGAAAGCCATTGGGGCAGGAGGGGAAAAATGGCTAATGTTATTATATCATTGCAATATTTTAAGCAATCTTATATGATTGTGCTTAGAGCTGCCAATCCCATCACAGGCCTGCTTTGTGCTCTCATGATTTAAATCTTGGGTCGTATTACACACTGCAGGTGAATTAGTCACATAGCACAATCTGGCAAACCTGTGACTCTCACTGTTGGTCTGATAGCAACCTTTTCTTGTTTTGGGCTTACAAACTAAATAGTAGCAATCAAAAGAGAGAGAGAGCAAGAGAGAGTATGAGAGAGAATTCCACATATCTGTTTGAATCTCCATTTTCAGCTTTGAGATTTGTTTTAAATCCTATAACACACATCATTTTTATTTAAATGACAGCTTGGTTCCACAAGGGTAGATTTAAAGTGCAGCAGAGTTCCATTTTGCAATGCAAGGCAGAATTCAAAACATGCATGTAAAATGCATATATTTGGACAAAGAAGGCAAAAATCTCCAGATGAAATTTAAATCCTGGTGACTTCATGGATGTGTTCAAAGAGTTTTCTTGGCAATATTTTGGAAGTGGGTTGCCATTGTTTTCTTCTGAACCTTTTCTATCTTTCCCAGCCTAGTTTGTGACCAAGATCTCCCAAGCAAGCATGACTCAGATCCAGCTCTGATTAGCTTACTGAGATCAGCCACATAATTATATATATATATCAATATACAAAAACAAGGATCAAGATCTGGTGACACCAGAAATGAGAGAAAAAAACAGATATGATCCAGAACTTAAACATCTAACATGGGTAACTCCCAAGAGAATGTGGCCCTTGATAAAACAAACCACCAAACCCCTTTGCTACTAGTTACAACAGACACAGTAATGGCTTCAGAAAAGGATTCTAGCCTGGCTGAAATATTTAAAGAACACAGAATACATAATAACAAGGTTAGAAGGGAACTTGGAGGTCTTCTAGTCCAACCCCTTGCCCAAGCAGGAGACCCACCTATACCATTCCAGTCGTTAGGTTGACTATGTCCATCACCCTCAAGTGCATGGAGGAAGCATATATAATGTGAACCAGATCAAACAAAATAAAATAATAATAAAATAAAATAAATTGCTTATGCTTTAAATTCTTTTTTTGTCCCCACATTAGAAGAGAGGTACTGAAGTGCCAACTCGGCAGGCTTTATTCAGAGAAACAATGGTGAAATCTTAATCAAAATGAAAAAGGACAAAAAGCTCTAATTATCCCCACATGGCGCCTTTCCCATTAGAAACTATTATATGAAATTGTGTGTAAGTTCAAGATAAACATCCTGGCCACTCAACTGATTTTGGCACCTTAATAACTCTTAGGGTGTGGAGAGAAAATGCTTCCCATAGCTAATTGTGTGCGGGCTTGGAAGAAGGCAAGATGTCAGGGGTAGTTGTGTATATGCCTGATGAAAACAAAAGGATTTATTCAACCCTGGTAAAAGTAGAAGCCATTCCCAAGGCTGTTTCTGAACCACAGTGCCACTTAGAGAGAGAGAGATAAGTATCTGAATACTTTATTTATGATCTCTGGGGCTACTTTTGTGGACCTCGGCTCCATTTTACAAACAGGGAGAAAAGCTTGGGGTATAGTGAAATACCTTCTCCAGAGACTATTCTTCTTCCTAGAATATGGGCCATTCACTTGGGATTCCAAACCTGAGGAGGAGGAAGGTTTGTGGAATGTGTGTGGTGGTTTGGAGACAGTTACTTAGGAGTGGACAAATTTCTGGCCTATCTCATGCCTGTATTAATGTTCTTGTAAATGTCTTCTATCCATTCAAACTCTTTTGATTTCCACACATCAAACAATCTGAGCAGCTCATAAAGAACTGAGAGCTAATATTGTTTGCTATTTTTCCCTGACACAGGTTAACGCCACTTCTGTACTGGATAAGACCTACTTTGCATGTCTGGGGTCATTTTATCTTAAAGGCAACTTATCTGATTAAACCATCAGACACCACACCTCTCATCTACCATCCCCAGCCCTCCACCCACCCCCGTTCTTCTTCTGACTCTGAACCATTTTGCTTCATCAATAATTCTTGGAAACTTGAAAACATACAGTTGTTTTGTAAAACTTCTGTTGGCCTAATGAAAGTATTTTCTCAATGTGGATCCTATATTAAACTATTTTTTTTTACAAACCTCCATGAAATATTGCATTTAAGTATGTATTTTGATCATTTAGCATAAATGGTTTGTTTTTAAATGTATCTTACCCTAAGCTGTTAATGTAGCCTAATCCATAATTAATTATTTCTGAATATGGATATAAGACAGTCTAAATTCTAAAAACAATTATGTTAATTGTTTTACAGGTTACAGAATACATCTGTGCAAACACCTTCAAGTGAAATTCAACAAAACTATATCCACAGATATCAATAGGAGAGAGAGAGAGAGAGAGAGAGAGAGAGAGAGAGAGAGAGAGAGAGAGAGAGAGAGAGAGAGAGAGAGAGAGAGTTAAATATTCTCTGGGCGATAACATAGCTATGAATCAACTTCAAAATTAACCAGGAAAACTAAATTTGCTTCGGCTGACAAGATTAATTAATTAATTAATTTAGAAAATTTATGTAGCTGTTCAACTCACTCTCAGTGGCTCTGGGTGGCTTACAAGGCTAAAAACCCAGTAAAAAAAACACCAATACCCCCCTCACCCAATAATTCAGTAATTATTATTACTGATTAATTTTAGCTGGGAGCCGTCCACATATTGGCAACATTGTGGTGAAATCTTGGGCTTCCCTCAGCAGTTTCAAGTTGATGCTAGTATCATTGTACTTCCTCACAGCCACCATTTATATTCTCCAAACCATCAGAGACCAACTCATGTTAACTCTGCCAAGATTGTCCCCACTTCCGACATTAACAAAATACTAGTTTCCAGATGAACTAACCAATGCTCTCTTTAGTCAAGTAATAAGAGAGCATGAAACAATAGTATTTATCCACAAAATATGACAGTCCTTAGCTTGTCCAATATCTGTTTTTCTTGCAATTAAGACAACAATAACCACCTTATGGACAGCTGTTCTTAAGGGGAACCTGCTAAGATGCCCCTACACTGGGAAAGTGCACCTGGAGGACCAATAATGAAGAAGTAAACAATACCCCAATGAAGGAAATACCAACACAGACAACAAGCTAACAATAACCAACAGCCTAGGCAAGGAACCATTCATATATCTAGTATATATCCAGTAGGTTAGAAAGTCATAGCTTTAGTTTGGTAAGATTCTGTCCATTAGCTGGTAAGCAAATAAAAGATTGGACTTTGCTATGCCGTCTCTGAGCTTCCACCTGACATCAGCATCTTATTCTCAACAGAAAAGACTGAGAATGTAGTATGAGAAGCAAGATAAATGTTTCTACGTGTGGGGAATTGACCATAAACAAGCTGGTGTCACTGTCATGGTACTGCCTTCATGTTGATTCCTCATGTAGCAACTGCATTGCAAGTTAATGGACTTAGTTGCTGCATACAGATAACAATACAGAAATCCAGATTTGAGATCCGTGTGAAGGGAATGTGGAAGGCAGAGTGAGTGGCCTTAAGGGGTGGGAGAAAGAGACTTTGCCATATGTAATATATGCACAAATGTTTCAGACAAGCTCCTCCCTTAAAATTAAAGGATATAATGCAAAGAAGCTTAAGTAATAGTTTTCACTTCTTCCCAATATTTAATAACGCCATTGTGTACTTAAAACATGAAATATCAGAAATCTTGACTATATTTCCATGTATGTTCAATGGATCTTTATAATCTGCCCTCTTCCATTTTAAAGATTCTGTAGGATATTAGTTCACTTAGGAATATTTATTGAGTCTCTAAGTCTCTACTCTGAAGACATTAAAAACTTCTTAGATTAAATTCAGGCACATAAATATGTTCACTTGGCATGGTATAGAATAGGAATGATGAATCATGTGAGTACTAGATTTCCATTGTAATTTTGTATTTTGCTGAAACATTAGTCAATAAGTACATTGCCCAGCTGTTTCATCCTATGCATATATTTTAAAGTAATTTTTCAAGTATGTTGAATGCACACATTATCATCTCAGCCACAATCTCTTATATTAAAGAAACAGAATTAAAGGAGTGCTGTTGAATTTGATTCTGATTATAATCTTCTGCTCCAGCCGTGAAAGGACTTTTTTTTTTTAATGTGTGCCTTCAAATCAGTCTTGATTCCAGGCGACTGCCTGGATTAGTCCCTGCAAGATTTTTAATAGTAGCTTTCCATTGCATTTTTCCTAGGGCTAAGAGAGGATAACTAGCCCAAGGTCAACTAGTTGGTTTCCTGCCTAAGGAAACCAACTAGTTGACCTTGGGCTAGTTGACCTGTGAGCAGTTGACCTGGGCTAGTTGACCTGTGAGCAGGAAACCAACTAGTTGGTTTCCTGCTCACAGTCTCTAGCCTTATGCCTTAAATCTCTATTTGCCAGAACCCCTTTTTCTAAAATCATATAACATAACTTTATTCTTGCCTAATGAATATTTTATGGAACAGGAGAGAAGCATTAGGACATCTAGATGGTACAGTATATTCAAGGTAATTGCTTACTGAAGCTCTATTTCTGAGAATCGATCCAGGTACAAATTACGAACCCGTTTTCTTTGAGCATTTACAAATTCCAAGCTACAAAATATAGCAATAAAATATTTGACCTTAACTTCAGATCTCTAACCATAGCACAAATTCCAGCTGACATAAGTTCATCAGCCCAGCATGTTATGACCAGGCTACCACCGTGCCAAAAGATTGGACTGCACTAAAGTGCACTATTATTTCAAAATACAATCTCCCTGCCAGTGTACGGCATTGATCTGTAAAATAAGGATTGACCTTCTCCACCTCCCTGAAGTCTTCCAACACTCATTTTCCATGGCAAAGACAGGAGAATTACCAAAAATCACAGGATTCCCTCTTCCACTTATGGATGCAGAAAGATACCACCTGGATTCTATCTGTTGAACTTGAATCACAAGAATATTAAATCTGGCTCTCATGCCAGACCCCAACTAGTAGAGGTGACAGTGCTTCCCTATTCTTTTCTGTACTGTTCCTCTTGTTTATTCTGACATTCCAGATTTCCTGAACTGTAGATTAATATGATTGAGTTTACTTGCCCCATTGAACTGGATCTTAATGTGCTTCTTTGAACCCAGCCATGTTGATAGTTTATGATTCAGCAATTTTAGAAAATTAGGTTAATTGATAAGCACATCATATGCACCCAGTCACTGAGAGTTCTTAATATGAAAGAGGATCATACACTCTTTAGTCGTTCAATTCATTTATATGCAACATAATCTTATGGTAGTGAGGTGTGGGACTAATAGGAAGTTTCAGCAACTGGCCTCAGATAGCAGAAAGGACCTCTAAATTCACAAACACTTGTTCTTCAGATATTATCAGGACAGAGAGATCTGGTTCCTAAGGTCACTTCCAGTCGATACTGTATTGGTATTCATGGTCTGGCTCTAAAGTCGATTTTTGGAATGGCAATGGATATTCTTAACAACATGATTGTTGTTTATTACATCCTGCTCAATGTAATGGAAAATTAAGAATCACAATTAAATATCCCAAGCACCCCTATGATCTATTTTGCAAATTTAGAATGGCAACTCTAAGCAATCAGTGTTGATCAGAGCACTGTTCAAATAGCATAGTAACATGAACAACCCCCTCCCCCAATCTGGCATGGCTTACAGATAAAATATGTTTGTTCTAGAAAAGGCTTTATTTTTTGTTAGTGTTCTTTTCACACGGTACTACATAAAAACAGATTGTATACCAGTTTGGAATTGTTTTAGAAGCTTAAATTAAATAATAGTTTGAAAGCAAGACAACATTTGGAAGACAAAAATAGACAAAAAAATAGAAACGGGAGGGCGAGAAAAATTCTAGTTGCATGAAAACAGTACATTTACTTAATGGGTATATTATATTACCAGATCCCTTGTGATTGTATTCTTCCATTGGGACCATTTCTTTTATAACCTCTAAAGCAGGGGTAGTCAACCTTGGCTCTTTTATGACTCGTGGACTTCAACTCCCAGAATTCCTGCTCAGGAATTCTGGGAATTGAAGTCCACGAGTCATAAAAGAGCCAAGGTTGACTACCCCTGCTCTAAAGGATGTAATATTCCATTGGTTCAGTGCAAACCCCATGCTGTAAATATGTTGCAGGAAGAAAGAGGCTGATAGGTTAGCCTTGAATTATATTTTCTTTTTTGCTGAACGTTAGCCATGGAACTGTTAGAAAATAGGACAACATTCATTGACCAGCCTTTCCAATTTGATCCTTTCACCATGGTGCAATTGCTGCATGGACTCAGATTAATGCCAATTCACTTAAAGCAACACAATTTGTTGTTTCTGGTGCCTTCACAGCATGCACAAGGAAAAAACAAAACAGTTGCTGCATTTTTACCCAATTCTGTATTACTTCTTCTTTTTTTCTTTCTAGCATATTTGTTTACACTACTTCTTCCATGAGTTTCAGATGACTCTTTTCTCAGGGAAAGCTCTGAAATATATAAACAGACCAAAAAAATATATCTTATTCCACTAAGTGAAGCCTTGTTCAAACAGAAATGCTGGAAAGAAAAAAAAAGAATAAATAAACACTTGAACAAGAACACAGCAGTTCTTGTGTTTCCTTGCTCTGCTTTTACAGCTGCTTTTTAAAATTTCTCTTTGGTTTGTCTCACAGCATCTCTACGTTGCAGGTCAGGGCAAGCCAGCAATGTGACACAGCATGTGCAAACTCCCAGATGCAGACCATTTCTCCTACTCTGGTGCTAGAAGGACCTTGCATGAGACCTTGGAAAGCTGTTGGCCATCAAAGTGAGCTATTCCAGGTTCAAATGATGAAATGCATGAGTATGCACACAGCGATGCATAACTCATGTGATAGTGTTAAGAAATTCACTTTGAAGCCTTTGAACCAATCATATCATGTGTCACCAATCTGTAGTATGCCATCTGAGCTCTCTGCTCCACATTTTGGCTGGGTAAAACTTCTTAAGCTTCTATAATAAGCAGGTCTATTACATTTGGGCTGTAAAAATCTAGACAATCACTTGTGCTTCAACTGAAGGACAGATGAGCTGATATTCTCTTGAATCTTTACATAATACAAAACAGAATTTATTCCCCTTCACTGATGATAAGTCACCATGATCTGAAGCAGCAGAGCATCTCCCAGCCATGAAATTGCCATCTCCAAGTTTTTCAACTGATATAAGGCTGTTGTTGTGGAACTGGTTTCCACCAACTCTAAGGACCCCAATGTAGCCGCAAAAGTTCCATCTTTGACTCTACTCTATAAAACATATCTCCAGAAGACTAGAAGATCATCTAGATTATCTTTCTGATAATCATCACTGTACTTCTTAGAAAGCAATGGCTTCTGCCTTGTTATTCTCCATAAATTCCATTTTTATACAGTGATTTTCTAATGAAAGAGTTATGAACACTTGCCAAGGCAGAAGAAGACTGTAGATATCTGGATGCTTTCCCAAGTTTCTTTATATCTTACTGCATAATTTTGAGTGGTGTTCTAGGACTGATTTTGACAAAACCGATGGGCTTTATCAAGTTCATTACTGTATTCTCCACTTGTGGATCATTTAAAAAGATTACCACCCTTTTCCAGAATAATGAGTATCAATAATTTTGTTTTACACAGACACACACACACACACACACACACACAGAGAGACACACACACACACATCAATATATATACCGGTATATATGACACATCAGCATTGATTCTTTAATGGTATATTGTAATGGTATGTGAGAATGACCTTGGGAGACAGGTTGAAAAACCACAGCCAAGGGAATGGCTGGACAAGAGGCAACTCAGCTTCTTAGCTCTAAAGGTGACAGGGAAGAAATGTACTTTTAGAGTTGCAAGATTCTTTTAATGTAACCTTACAATAAAGTAGTAGTAGTCCATCTTGTAGTGCTTCCTGTTTGGACCATCTCACAAGGCTGACATCAGTTTGCAAGCATCAAGATTAAATTAGGAGGGTGATTGACACATTGTACACATTGTATATTGCATTAGGTTGCTATATTGGAGTATTTCAATTATGAAAGGAATAGGGACATTTGTGTTACTTTTTCTTTCAAATATTCTTTTATACAATGTATCGGTATGGCCCACATGAATTTTTGATAATCCTGAATAGTGATGAAAAAATCCAGTAATTCTGAAAGGGCAAATTCTTTCAACAAACCTGCGCTGATCTTGAGATCATTGTAGCAATGCCTTATTTTTAACGGGCTCCCAAGGTTAAGTTGTATATGTTGAGACACATCTAGAAAGGGTATCACATTCAGTAAATTGCCTTAGTGCTGTCATGGGAGTAATCCAATCCCTCTGGAAATACCAAAGGGCAGCTGTGTCCTCCTAAACAAACAAAAAAAAAAGGGGGGGGGAATCTACATTTTCTTACATGCTTGCTATAGACAAAAACCATGCTGCAAAAATGCTCTAAAATGTATAAGATTAGTTTGAAGTTTCCCATATTACCCAAGAAATGACATTAAGTTTGAATTACTGTACAAATTTTATAATTGGAAATATGCTATAATTGGGTTTTCTCAAATTTCAAATGTAGTTTGAATTCAAATTATATTTGAAATTAGAGAAAACCCAATTATAGCATATTTAAGTTTAGAAAGATTATTAAAAAGCCAAAATCTTGATATTCTCTTCTACTGCGAATGCAAAAATGTCCAAGAACATAGGAGCAACATTTTCCTTTTGAATGAGTCAATTCTTGGAGTGCGGTAATTTTTCATTCAATTCATATTACTTTGCTGCTAAGGAAAGTGACTATAAACAAGAAACTACATCCAGGAAATTGCAACAACCATAAATGGATTTTGTACAAGTGCCACAGGCCAATACTTAGGAAAGCATTTGTCATGCAAGTTAAATCTCCTTCCCCTGTTATGCTCTTAAAAATCTTTTCCTGCTTTAATAAGAGCAGTTTATCCCAGTCTAGTGCTCTCAACTCCCACTAAACCTGGAGCAGTAAGATTGGGAATGACAAAATTAGAGGTTAAGGCTTGTGCTTATACTATTACAACTGTCTTTGGCAACAGACAAACATTACTGAGGATCTTTCCCAATTTACATCTAACCGTAATAGTAGCATGTCCCAGCAGGCTCTCTTTTTTGTTCTGCTATGTCCTGATGTTGACTTCAGCTCATCCCCAACCCATACGTGAAACACATACATTAAAGTAGTCCTCGGTTGTTCCTGTGTTAAAATAAGACCTGGCAACAAGTTAGGTACATAGCTAGACTTCACTGTCCTTTCAGAAGAGCACTATCCCTAAGTTTAAAATAACCAGACTTAACAGACAACAAACACCGGGGGGGGGGGTGTTCCATGTTGAAGTTGGAGAGAGATTTGGGACTTGTTGGGTAAATGGTTGGCTCTCACCACTTTTCCTGCTACTCCTCTCAGCTTAGATAGTGAACAGGGAACGACTTTTGACTACTGGCTAAACTTAAACTAGTTAAGGATGGAGGTTGAGTGGTCTTCAGCAGTCTAGTTTTGATAGTTGGCTAGACTATTAAGAATGGTTGGTAGGTGTTTTCTCATCAGCGCAAGGTATTTTGTGGAAGGGGAGTGAAACAAATCTGGGGAAATCCGCCAATCCCTTTCATCAAAACTGCCTTGCATGGTTGGAGTGGGACAACTCACCACAGCCAACTTGCCATGGTGAACTCACCGTGGCCAACTTGCCACAGGTCAACTCACTGCAGGACAATTCAACCATTCAATTTAATTATTTAAAAGAATTAAAACATTATTTTATTTTTTGTCATTCACATTTCATTTTGTCCCTCCCTTGGCATCCTTTCTTTAATGATTCTATCCCACTATTTCTTCAATATTAGTATAACTCTCGTCCCACGACGAGTTGTCCCACAATGAGTTGGCCATGGCAAGTTATCCCGCTTTGAGTTGGCCACAGCAAGTTGGCTGCAGCAAGTTGGTTGTGCTGAGTTGGCCACAGTGAATTTTCATAGACTCCTCCATGATAGCATCCTTCCACTGGCAGGATGAGGATTCGCAGAGAGGTGGGGGGCAATTATTGTGGTAGGATAGTTCTTTGCTTGCTGCCAGACTTGTACATAGCACTTCCAGAAAGTCCTGAGAAGCACACTAGCAATACTTCCTTTCATAAAAATGTCTCTCCACTGTATTAATAGTTCTGTTTTAAAATGGTCCTTAGAAGCTCAGTTTATCAACCACAATAATTATTTTCTCATTTGTTTCTTGGATAGGATTGCTGGCCTCGCTCTTGTTATTGTTATTTGTTCTTTTCATCTCCACTGTGTGGCATACGTCAACTGTTCCCTCTTTAACTTCCTTGTGCTAGGGCTTCCTTTAGCCTCTCAACTGGAGAGTGCCAAAAAAAAGAGAGAGTGATTTACACCCTCTACTCCCATCTTCATTCTTCACCACTTTATATCAGCTTTTACAGAAAACGGAGGGCAAAATGGCAAGGAGGTTGTTATTTTGGGAGAGGCTAAGCTGCTCCTTCCTTTGGCAGAGAAGAGGAGAAAAGAAGATCATCTGGCACATCTCATCCCAGCTCCTGAAGTGGGGTAGGGTGTCTTTTTCCAGAAACAGGAAAAGATAGGAAGACGTGTAGATTCTTGCTACTGTACCCCAAGATTTTAAAACTCTTCTCTGTTTTTGCAACAGAAGCAGAGTTCTTTGGCTCAGTTTTCCAAGATGGCCAAAAATCCTGCAGCACTGTGGGATATCAAAGGGGAATGTCAACTTCAGAATCAATGCATCCCTTAGATGTGAAGGGCCAAAGTCCAGGCAAGTGATTTTCTTCCCAAGGAAACAAAACGCAATCACAGCATGTTCCACAAGCAAACCTTTCTTCCTCTTTCTTTACACTTGCCTGAGCGAGGTGTTCACGGGTGAAACTTGTCCATATTTCTTTAAAAAACTTAAAAAAAAAGAGAGAGAGAAATCACCTCCCCACAAAAATATATAAAGTTCAATGGTAGAGAGAAACCAGATAGGACAAAGAAAAAAAAAGCAAAGATAACAAGAGGAGAAGAGGAGGAGCAAGTGGTGTTTCTTACATTTCTACCTCAACATTTGAATTGGCAGTCACATATGGAATTCAAAATGATTGAAGAATGACTCCAAACATATCTGAAACCACAGCCCTTTCCTGGGAATTCATTCCTCCATTTGCAGGAATACCTTTGTCCTGGCAACCAGAGGACGCTGATTGCCTTTCTCAGAATCCAAGATTACGATCATAAAAGTAGATCAAATATAATCATCTAATCCCTAAATAAAAGATAGTTAGCCCAATGAAACAGCACAGGGCCCAGCGGGATCTGGCAGGTTTATTGCTTTTTCTTTTCTCCTTTGCCAAAGAGAAATATAATTCACATTCATATAAATGAAGTTTGTGAGTGAAACTTGACAGAGTGTTTGGATGGGCTTCTGGGGTCACAAGTACCAGCTTGGATGCAATAGAGAAAAAAATCCAAATATACGCATGAAAAAACCTTAACACATTGATTTGGACTGTGAGGGATTACAGAATATTGGAAGTTCATAATGGCTCCTTTGGGAGGAAAAATTCAAAGAAACGACAGAATAGCTTTGTTTAGTTTAAAACTGCTGATTATGTTTAGAATGGAGCCAGAGACTGCTGAAATGCTTTTATTTCTGCAGTACTTAGGGAATTTTTTTAATGGACTATTCTTCCTGTTATCTCAAAGGTCAATTCCAATAGGATGTTCAATTATCATAACCAACAGTAATTTTCCACATCTACATTAAAGATATATGTCTATAGTTTATATGTGCTGTCATGCTGATTCTCAAGTCACTTTATGTCAAAAGTATACCAAAAATTCAGCCGTCACCACCAGGACATAAACAGCCTCTAAAGGAAACAGGAAGCTGTTTCTAAGTTGCCAGAACTTAAAGGGACTCTTTCTGGCAATGGTGAAGAAGATCCTAATCTTTGATCCAAGAACTACCTTTTTCAAAAAGATATTCCTCCCCAAGCTTAAGGGTAGCTGGGGGTGAAATTCATAAAATGCTTCCTTGTGCCTACAAGTGTACTTGCTTATGAACTGACCTGAACTAGCTTATGAACTGTGTGAATTTCACAGACCATTATGTCAAGGCCACCCTCACCGGAGGGTGCAAGTAGAAAGAATCTGGAATGGCCAAATTCATGTCTTCATCAAATGGCAGAGTGACCATTGTGTAGGATTGCAGGGACTGAGAAGACTATTCTTAGTTCTTCTTCGTTAGGCCGTCCTATACTTTTAAAAATTAGGTAAACCAGAAGGACAGAGTATATCAGTCCTGAAGATAATTAGGAAATCTGTTAAAGCAGTAAGGAAAAATGGGTCACAGGAACGACAATAACAAAAAAGAAAGAAAGAACAGAAAATAAGCCATTTTAGAAAATTCACTGCAATTTCGCCTCCCCAAGGCACATCCTTACAGATCTCCCTTCAATGCATAAAGGGTCAAAAATTTCCAGTATCTGAGCAGGATTCAGAGGCAGGAGGAGAGATTTTAAAAAAAAACCAGGCATTCTTCATCATGTTCTTCAATGGGCTGATTTTTTAAAGGATATTATTTGGATTAAGCTGAAACCTAGTAAGACAGCACAGCACGGTCATTTTTCTCTGAATCTCACATTCTATCAAGCCCTTTTGTGCTATCTTTCCTTGATGCTAACAGTTAGGAAAGGGTAATATTTCAGTATTCCTCATAGGCAAATATCTATTCCCTGGAACAATCTGAAAGCAAACCCCCCCCCCCGTTTCCTCCCCCTCCCAGCTGTCTTCCTTGCCTCCACTCAGTTCTTAAATGGCCTTTCTCTATCTTTACATCCTTCCTCTAATCAGCAGGTGTGCCACTGACTTCCGTTCCGAATCATTGCGATATCAACAAACACATGGAAGTAGAAATGCTGGAGGCAGCCTGAGAAACTGGCAGAGCGATCGTCTCTTATTGAAGCCCCACTGTCCTCTGAATATTCAGACCTCTTCCATCTGCTAGAGCAATTCAGCTAGGAAATCTACAGCTGTATCTAAATTACTCAGGAAGATGCAAGCTTCAGCCCTGAAAATTGCCACATCCTGTTTTCTCATTGAATGAGGATAGTTGCTTCTGATTTATCATTCAGCTGCATCGATAACCAGGTGACAAAATACATACACAACTCAAAATACTTAAAGGGATCCTCAGTGCATTTGTTCTGAACTTCACAATCCAACAATGGCATCAATCAACAAGCTCTTTATTGCACTGATTAAGAATCGGTCCGCTAAATTCAGTAATACTCCTGCAGAATGAATGAATGGAACTCAGAATATAACCAGCTATCAGTTCAAAACACACCTGCAGACTTATCTAAAGCACTGTGTTGCAGAAATCAACTTAGTGGATCGTTTAGTATGCAATAAACCTAAACATAAAATTAATAGAGCCTTTGTTTTGTTTTGTTTTGAATACGTACAATCTTACCAGTCTCCTTTTATGGTTCTCCTTTTTTTAAAAAAAAAAATCAACATTCAGAAAAAGAAGGCAGAAGAAATTAAAAAGTTTAATGGCAAACATTTTAATGTTACCTTCTTTTGGTTGTCCACTGAAGTCAACATAAACTTTGGTTGGGGTACTGTACGGAACTGTCTGACTCTCCAAAGCTTCTTAAGCAAGACATGATTGCGTTCTCAAGCCAGTCTTGCTGACAAGGGAAGATTTCACAACTCAGAGACGAGATCCACCATTTATTCTACTGAAAAGAGCTCTTGATGATCTGGAAAAAGGCCATCTTCTCTCTACCCAGGAGATCAATGTCTTAAGACAGAGGTCCCCAACCTTGGCCACTTTATCACTTGTGGATTTCAACTCCCAGAATTCCTCAGTCCACAAGTCATAAAGTGGCCAAGGTTGGGGACCTCTGTCTTAAGATATTATCCTCAAGCTAACGCCAAAATAGTTTTTATCAAGTTTGCTGCTAAAGCAGGACTAGTTTTTTGAACCCTTTCCCCAAATTCTTTAGTTAACTCACCACTTATTTTCAAGCTATTCCAGCCAGACCAGCAATTCCAGAACAGCACCTTTAAGTGCCAAGAAACACCAAATTATGAATAACGGCTGAAAATTGATCTTCGCCATGCTTTCCGCCCAAATCACCTTCATAAGCCACTGCAGAAACCTTTGCCTACGCCTCACTTTTCCTGAATTGTTGTGTACCTCTATGATTAAGTTGTAACTAATGATCACAATGAACAGAAAACAATAGCAACATCTGTGATTCTGCTTACAATGATCTGGAATTTTCAACAACTCAACAATCTGACTCTTGTGTAGCTCTTCAAAATTTCTAAGTCCTCAATTTAAAAATTCAACAGTATAGGATCAGAAATGCAAGCACGAGATCTCTATTAATTTTGTGACAGATATTCTTATATTAATGTAATAAGATACATACATACATACATACATACATACATACATACATACATACATACATATATACATAAATACTTTTGAAAACCGCTTTGGAAGGATTAGTATCCTAAAAGTGGCATACAAATAATTGCAATAAATAAAGTATAAAACCATAACAAAATGGAACTATGATAACTAAGAGTGTATAATTCTCCTACTGTATATTACTCCAGGGATAACATAGAGTAAAGTTTAATGTAATGGCCAAGGAAAAATCAGTTCCTACTCATATAAAACTTACTAGCTAACTTTTGGCTAGGCAGCTCTCTCAATCCAATCTACCTCACAGGAGAGGACACTGGTTTAAGGACACTAGAACTGCTGACCAGAAATGGTCTACACTCCAGCAGTTCAAGCCCGGCTCTGTGAGACAGAGTGACCTCCTGTCACTTGACCCCTAGCTTTTGCCCACCCAGCAGTTCGAAAGCATGCAATATTGTGAGTAGATAAATGGGTATCACTTTGATGGGGAAAAAACTAGCTACATTTGTGTATGTGGAGAGAGTGGAAGCCAGCGCTGCCCCTGGCCAGATGCGAGGCAATGCAACATGAGGCGAGGCGAGACAAGACCGGCAGAGAAGACTGAAAGATCCAGCAACCTGTTAGTCAACTGGTATAAGCTAGTTTTCCCCCTGCAGTGCACCAAGGATAGGCACACAAGCACCGAACAAGAATGAACTAGCAATTTAGGCTGTCAGGACTGCATTGTGTCTAGGATTTATGGATTTCCCTGACATTCTATGCCATCCACCAGCAGTCCCCAACCTTTCCAGTTCTGCGGACTGGCAGCAGCAGCAGTGGTGGCAGGGGGAGTGGATGATTTTGCATGGGTACCCACTGCCTGAACAAATGGAGCTTTTCATACTCATCCACCGCTTGGACAGCTCAGTTCCCAACGGAGTGCGAACCGGTACCTGGCCATGGACCCCTGTCATATGCTAAACAAATAACCTCACAGGACTCTTGTGGAGATATACCACCTTGAACTCCTGGGAGAATAAATGCAACGTAGAATCAAACAAACAAAACTATAAATGTAAATGTGAAAGTTGGGAGAAAAAAAAGTACTTCAAATACATATTATCTGAAACAGCAGAGATGATTATTCACCATAGGGCCAAATCCAGGGCTGGTACAGTATTAGCCTTTGTCATTCTTGAGGAGTTGCCAAGCCTCCACTTCTGCAGACTTGAATTCTCTGATACAGGAAGCTTCTTGCTCATAGATTATGTCTGAGTTTATGAGCATTGAAACTGTCACTTCTTCTCTTTCTAACAAGCAATTACCACTGCCTGCTTCAAGCCCATCTTTATTATTATTATTATGCAAACTAGTGATAAAAAGTACAACAGCATTGAAGAATCAGTACATATAGAGAATAAGCAGAACAATACAAATAGTACTTAACTTAAGGCCATTAGTTTAACAACTATTTGAAATTATAACATTGTTTACAAAAAGTGACTTATGGCTGATCCTTACACTCACAGCATCCCTCGTGGTCATGTGATCAAAATTTGGGTGCTTGGCAACTGGCATGTATTTGCGACAATTGCAGTGTCCCAAGAGCTTCGGACAAGCAAATTCAATGTGATTCACTTAATTACCATGTGGAAAAAAGATTGTAAAATTGGACATGAGACAATGGCCACATCACACAATGATGGAAGTTTCCAGTTCCAATTGTGGTCATAAGTCAAGGACAAAAAAAAATCTCTTGGAAATTACAGGTAGTCCTCAACCTACAACTGTTCGTTTAATGTCTGTTTGAAGTTACAACAGCACTGAAAAAAGTTACTTGTGCTCGTTTTTCACATGACCATTGTGGCATCCCCATGGCCATTCAGATACTTGGCAACTGACTCACATTTATGACGGTTGCAGTGTCCTGGGGTCATGTGATCTCCTTTTTCAACCTTCTGACAAAGAAAGTCAATGGGGAAGCCAGATTCACTTAACAACTGTGTTTACTAACTTAACAATTGCAGTGATTCACTTAACAACTGTGGCAAGAGGTTGTAACATGGGGCAAAATTCACTTAACACATGTCTTGCTGAGCAACAGATATTTTGGACTCATTGAGGCCATAAGTCGAAGATTACCTGTACGTTATAAAGAGAACATCTCCAAAAACTGTATCTCCATGGCTTGAAATTATTCCTCTATGTCTCTTTGTCCCTTTGTCAAAATCCTCATCATCCAAATATGGACCAACAAACCAGATCATATTGCTGCAAACCTTGTGCAGATCTAGCTTTCCATTGCCGGGGACAATTTTTAGCCCGTCTTGTAATTCTTGAATCTTGAATTCTTGAATCATGATAGATTCCAAATACTTGAAATACAGCTTGGTCAAGAAGTGTATGCATCTTAATACCCAATGAGTGTTCCGGAATTTGGCAGAGTTGGGCAACCCACAGGAGAAATATATGAAAGCTATAATGCTAGCTTCAAAACAGGCCTGCTATCATTAAAAATCAATTAATTAGATTAAATCCCCAAAACTATCATCCCTATCAAATCCAAGGGTCACATCTTTGCAGTCCTCTGCCCTCCCCTTGCAAATGTTAAGTATGGAGCTTGGCAACCAAAGTTTTCCCAGCCTTATAATCATTCTAAAGCCTCCATGTGACCCAAAATATATGGTATCCCAAAGCGAATATCTGTTTAAGTATGCATGAGAATGGGACTTTAGAGATTTGAAATGACGCTACCACCTTTCCCATATACAAACTGCTGAAGCTGTAGTTCCAAAAATATTGAGCCTTTCTCCCTTTTGTCCTATTGAGACACTAAGTGTGTAGAGACAGCAGAGAGGGATTCTTCTTTTTTCCCCTCTGCTTTCCTCTTTAGCCTGCTTCCTGCAGGGAAAAGAAGGTGCTGTTTCCTTCCACCTTTTCTCACCACACACTTCAGAATAAAGGCTTTCTATCATGAATGTAACTTTTTAAATTAGTCTTATTTCTCCAGTTCCCATTCATGGACTTGGATCCAGGCCCACAAAGATGCTTTGCTAAATACAGACTCTGGTAAATGAACTAAAGGTCCATCCCAAGCTATATATATATATTCCCCTTACAAAAAATAAAAATAAACAAAACTTTCAAATAGAAAGTTAGCAAAACTGGAGCAAAAAATCTCATCCAGCGCTTCCCGAAGTACTTGTTTCATACCTTGTTTCACCATTACATATTTTTTGTGGGTATGAGATGGGGACAAGAGATCCAGTTTATTCTATTTGCTGTCCCGTATGATACATCCATGTCTCCGAGGGGTCCTTTCTAAAACAAGCAAGCTCAGAGAGCACTAAGGATCCCTCATTTCAACCCTGAGCTACAAATATTCTCCGTTATTGGTATCCATATTAGTTATTAAATGCATTCACCATTCATTCTAGGCTTGTAGAAATGTTTGATAGTTACAACAGGGATGGAGATCAAGTGATGTTGAGATGCTGAACTATTGTTGTGCAGGCATTCTTCTCCATTCCTGATTTGTTATCTTCATATGGAAGGGGGTGGTAGGTCCATTAGATTCCTAGGAGAATAGGATGACCAATGCAGATGGTTGCCAAGATCTAAAACAGCATTCCTAACTCAGTCTTCCACATGTTTAAGCTGCCTAATAAAGAAAGCAAAAGTGTGGCACATAAATTGCAGCTGCCCAATCTACTGCGGAAGGCCTTCTCAACTGTCTCTCTAACAAAAGAATTGTATCATCAGATTCTTTCCTGTCCCTGTTATATGTGACTCACTTGAGCTTTTCTTCAAATGATTAGAGAAATGCAACAGGCCCACCAATATTCTATTTCATCATCAAAACACAGGAGAACAATTTATGATCTTTCATTGAGCTATCATTCCTCCACTTAGGGCAGTGCTAGGTAGGTGAAGAACAGAAGCATCAATGTATAAATAAATAAATAAATAGCAATACTTGAGTAAAATACAAAAGAAGACTTTAAAACATGGCAACTGCTAAAACACTAATGGCAGTGGGATGCCAATGTAAAGCAAGCCGGAAGCCTGGCGAAACAAGAATGTTCTATTTATTAGAGAAGAAAAGATTAAGCAAAACTCCTGGCAACTTAATAGACATGTCCATGGAATTTTCTTGGCAACAGTGTCTAGATCAGTGGTTCTCAACCTTTTTAATGCCGCGACCCCCCCAACTGGTCGTAAGTCGAGGACTAAACCGGTCGTAAGTCGAGGACTAAACCAGTCGTAAGTCAAGGACTTTCCCTGCCCGGGAGTGCCGCGCATGCGTGGTTCCGCCCCCTGCGCTGGCCGAGGCGTAGCTGGCAAGCGGCAGAGACGGAGCAGGCTGACCACCAGCTGGCCCAGCTCAAGGGAGGTAAGGCACCCGCCGGAAAAGGGGAAAAAATGGCGACCCCCGTGAAATGGTCGATCGACCCCAAATGGGGTCGCGACCCATAGGTTGAGAACCGCTGGTCTAGATAGCTCACCATTGTGTTCCTCCAGGATGCCTTTTTGACTTCATGATCTAGTTTATAACCCTAGTACACTCTAGTAATTTTCTATCAAAGTATTAGTCAGCATAATCCCTGTTTAGCTTTACAAAAATAAGCCCTTGAACACTCTGGTGTTACACTAGGGCAGTGATGGCGAACCTTTTAGAGACCAAGTGCCCAAATCCACTTATGTATCGTTGGGTGCTGGCTTGGCGTGGCCCATTGGGTGGGTGTAGCCCATTGGGTGGTTGTGGCCAATTGGGTGGGCGTGGCCCATTGGGTGAGCATGGCTGCGGTGGTAACCGCAAACTGGGTGGGATTAAAAAGTTCAATCAATCAATTCCAACTTTGCGAGATCTTTTTTTTTCCTGCGAGAAGTTGAAATTGATTGATTGAACATTTTTTTTTTGCACATGGCGGCGGAGGTCTAAAGTGAAAAGATTTTATAAAACCCAGCTGAAGGCCTAGGACTGGGGCGATGGTGCACGTGCCCACAGAGGGGGCTCTGCGTGCCACCTGTGGCATGCGTGCCATAGGTTCGCCACCACGGTACTAGAGAGGCCCTGCCTTGGCTTCCAATAAACTAGGTTTAATAAGGCAAAATGCAAGAGCAAGTTTTCCAATGACAACAGTAAAAAGATAGGGAGACTGGTATGTTAAACTATTTGTCAAATATTAAGTTCTCAACATATTAGAGACCTTTTGCGCTTTACATTTTGCAATAAAATGATATAACCCAATTTACTTGAAACTAAACTCAAGATATTCCATTAGCAGATTCTAACCAATATCATGATAACTGTTCAACTAGGGCATGTCAAACTCGCGACGTCACATGACGTCGCGCAACGTATCAGAACTTTTTCACCATTGCCGACAATGGAGTGGGAGTGGCTCTGGTATGATGAAACTGGCCCGTGGGCCGGCAGTTTGACACCCCTGAACTAGGGAATATACTAATTATGCAAATTACTAAAACGGAATCACAGGCCACATCCACAATAATTGTTTTGTTAGGTTTCTATCCAAGAACCACCTAAAAATTATACTGCCCTAAATCTCACTCCCCCCACTATTCCTCCTTAAAGTGCATACAGGACATGGCTGTGCTATCCTACCGTTCACAGAGTTTAAAATGCAATTTTCTCTGGGCTGTGATTTGTGACTCCCTCAGCCGAAATTCCAACCCCATCCAATGTTGTCCCATCCCTGTAGTTGTCCCATCCCTGTAGTTATACTGCTGTTATATTTATATATCATGTGTCTCACAAATGGAACTCTTTTCCTTTAAATGGAGTGAGCAAAAGTCAGCATTCTCTATCGATCACATAGCTGACCAAATATTGTAGATGGAAGACTCCAAAAATTGTATTATTTAAAGTTTAGGAGATTATGGAAGCACATCGTTTTCAAAACTGCTAGGTGAGCATCATACTTACTTGTATACTTTAAAGCAGTGTTTCTCAACAGTGGCAATTTTAAGATGTGTAGACTTCAATTCCCAGAACTCCCAAGCCAGCATGGTGGCTGGAGAATTTTGGCAGCTGACGCCCAGATATCTTAAAGTTGCCAGTGCTGAGAAATACTGCTTTAAAGAATTGTAGACATAGCCTTTGTGGTGTGCAGTGCTCACACTCTGAAATGCCATAGCATGAGCTAGTTAAAGGCAACCAGGCTCTGTTCTTGATGGCAGTGTTACTGATGTTCTTTTGCTTTGAAACAAAACTTTATTTATGAGGAAAGCTAACCCATGATCATTTTCATATTTCTAATACTGTACTGTTGAGAATAGTCTTAGCAGCTATAGTTAAAGGAATTTACACAATTACTAGCATCCAGGGGTAGGCAACCTTGGCTCTTTTATGACTCGTGGACTTCAGCTCCCAGAATTCCTGAGCCAGCATGGCTGGCTCAGGAATTCTGGGAGCTGAAGTCCACGAGTCATAAAAGAGCCAAGGTTGCCTACCCCTGCTAGCATCTATCAAATTACAATGTCTTTATTCTCAACTTGTCCAATTTATTTCATTATTTTCATTTTTCTTATAAACACATGGCTTCTTTATTTTTGTTCACTGTTTTACTTACCTGGCTAATAGCAAAATGATTAGATCCACAAAACTTGCTCCTCAGGTTATTTTATTACTTATTGCTATTTTCCCCTATTACATGCTTTGTCTTAGAGTGGTTACTTTTAATAAACAAGCAATTACTGGAAAATGGCTTTTATATCCGAAATAATCCTTTGGGTCCTGTAATATTTATTTTTTTTGCAGCCTTCTGCTATCATCTCCCTTTCCCCACAGGTGAGGACCAGGATAATGGGAAACAAGAGCCCATCGTTATCAAGAAAATTATGAATCAATTGATCAATTGCCTGAATCAATTGTACTGTTTTGACATTCTGCATTAATCAGTAACTAATTGCCCATTTTAAAATGCTTTTAAAAATGTATTTAGGAAATCAATAATGCAGTAAACCGCTTTTGAAGGAGAAGGAGGAAAAAAAACATGAGCATTGAGGGAGGGGAGCACCCAGATGCTAAGTATATTTTGCTGCGCAGCTGTACTCTTTGGCAACCTTCCTAACAAATCCATCCGTTTGCAGCAAATCAATAATTTGCATAGAATGTCAAGAACTGAATTCTAGTAGCAGGGATTCACCTTGGCTCCTTTCTTACAGTTTAAAAAACATCCACTGAGGGCATCGCAAAAAACAACGAGGCTTCTATTCATATTTTTTAGATGTTATGAAAGCTAAAAAATGAGCAGTGTTCAGCTGGTGGTCTTTTCTTTTTTCTTTATGACGGACTATTTCAGCAGCAAGTCACTCCCACTTTGAGGTTCTTTTCTAAAGCTGTCCTCATTTTTTGTCCCTGGAATGTTGAAAAATGTTTTAACAAAAATAATTCTGCATATCTGAGGACGAAGGATTGACTTTTTAACAACAAATTGAATGTGATTGTGTTAATTTCCAAAGGAAGAAATTGACTTTTCTATCAGAGACAAAAATGTCACATGAACAGTTAACTTTACAAATTCTTTTTGAGTGTTCTGTATTTGGCTGGAATTACTTCGATAGAAATTTGCTGTTTGCTTGATCAAAATAACCCAGGAATTTTTCTAAAGAAGAGCATTCTCTATGGTACACACTAAGGGTACACTAAGTTGCAACGTGACAGTTCTATGGAAACTAGAAAGAGTACAAGTACACTATGAAGTTCTTGCCCTTCTCCAATTCATATTATTGGAGTTATTCATGAGATGATGCTGATGGATCATTCTCTAAAGTATATTTATATATAATTGCTAAGGCTTGTACAACCCTTTTAAAAACTGACAATGTTCATTCTTCCTCAAAGGGATAAGTATTATTTTATACTTCTATGTGGCAACCACTTTTCATCATGTTGTTTGCATGTTTATTCCTCTTATTATAGAAGTCCTTCCCATAATAAAATGAATATGGGGTTGGATTATCAAAAACTGCCCTGTAGGACAATTTTAGTGGAAGGGTAATTAGAAACAAAATACCAGGAGCTGTACATACTTATTCAATTGCTTCCTTAAATCCATGGTGGAGCAGTGGTTAGAATGCAGTATTGCAGGCTAATTCTGCCGACTGCCAGCAGTTTGATCCTGACCAGCTCAAGATTAACTCAGCCTTCCATCCTTCCAAGATCGGTAATATGAGGATCCAGATTTGGGGGGGAAATATGCTGATTTTGTAAACTGTTTAGAGAGGGCTCTAAAGCACTATAAAGTGATATATAAGTCTAAGTGCTATTGCTATTCCTATTTTCTCATCACATTTCAAAATTAACACTGAGTGAAGAGGGAATTTTGTATTAGCCCCATTTTCCACTCAGGAAGAAAAGTTCTTCAACGCAGGTATTATTATTATTATTATTATTATTAATAATAATAATAATAATAATAATAATAATAATAATAATAATAATAATAATAAAGTTGGAAGGGACCTTGGAGGTCATCTAGTCCAACCCCCTGCTCAGGCAGGAACCCCATACCATTTCAGACAAATGGCTGTCCAGTCATTTCTTAAAAACTTCCAGTGTTGGAGCATTCACCACTTCTGGAGGCAGGTTGTTCCACTGGTTAATTGTTCTGTCAGGAAGTTTCTCCTTAGTTCTATGTTGCTTCTCTCCTTGATTAGTTTCCATCTGTTGCTTCTTGTCCTGCCCTCAGATGCCTTGGAAAATAGCTTCACTCCCTCTTCTTTGTGGCAGCCCCTCAGATATTGGAATACTGCTATCATGTCCCCCCTCGTCCTTCTCTTCATTAAACTAGACATACCCAATTCCAGCAACTGTTCCTTATATGCTTTGGCCTCCAGTCCCCTGATCATCTTTGTTGCTCTTCTCTGTACTCTTTCTAGAGTCTCAACATCTTTTTTACATCATGGTGACCAAAACTGGATGCAGTATTCCAAGTGTGGCCTTGTAAAGTGGTATTAATACTTCACATGATCTTGATTCTATCCCTCTGTTAATGCAGCCCAGCACTGTGTTGGCCTTTTTGGAAGCTGCAGCTTATGCAACTTATGGCCAACTTAAATTCATAACTTCCAGGCCTTCTTCACAAAGAAAATCTGTGCTGTAGTTCAAGGTGGGCAATTCATATGTCACCTAAGTTCCCCATTCTTAGAGGCTTCCTAATTCCTTTCTAATGTTGAACCCCTTGGAAAAAATTGAAATGAAAATGTTCAGTTCCTTCTGTTCCAATGTATCAGCATAACATCAGATGGCCTCCTGCAGCCTTTGGGAAGATTGCCATCTTGAGCTGGAGCTATTGACCTGTCAATCTTACCAGTTAAACAGATCAGAAAACTGAGCCTACAGGATCACTAGAACTACACTAGTAATAGGCTACAGTAACAAAATTACAACCTCCTTGTATTTTCCCATCCTTTCCTCTGATACTTCCAAGAGGCAGGGGGCAGTCAAGTTGAGTCTCTTTCCAGTACTCCAGACTTGCCCCCACCCCACAAAGCTTAACAGATAGATACTTTTTCAGCATCTATTGTCCTAATGGCTTCCGGATGCTTTTTTCAAATCTTCCCCATGGCTTTTTCCACAACTCCTCAAACATTGTTCATTGCCTGCTGAAAGGATGAAGGACAATTGTGCAAGAATTCTCAGGGACTTCCAGAAACATTTAGATTCCAAGGTTATTATGTGCTTGGAAAAGATAAGATTAAAACTCCAGGGGTCATATGCCCTCTAATGCATTGTGTACCATGAAAAAGGCACCTCAAGGTTTATATAAACCAGGATTGAGAAGTATTAGATGTGGTAATTATTCATTGAAACCTCCCTTTCACAACCTGTGATTCATTCTATCTAGTTATATGAGGTAGATGGAGCTATGCAATATAATGTAATGAGATCAGGAAATCAGGGCTGACATTAAGCCATGGCTAGGCTTGCAAATCATTCTACCTCTATGCTCCACAGTTGTATGCCAATACTGGATATTACACTCACATTACAGGAGAGTCACCTACAGTTCTATGTAGGGTATCATATATGTAGAGGATATACATTCCTGAAAGCTCACAGGACAACTATATTCGGGACAAATATTTGCAGCTGAGAGATCATTTGTGTATTCAGAGTTGTGCTTGTGTATAGAATTTGTGCATATGCTAGGAGACAGACCAACCTCCCTCCTCCCATCAAAAGTGTGATTCGTTGAAAAAGAATAATTGAGAATGAACAGCTGCATACAGTATTTGTGAAATTTATTTGTTCTTGGGGGAATTAATCATTTCAATTAACACCAAATCAGTCTATGAAGATGTATTAAGAATAGGGCTGTTGGAAACCAAAACTAATTTTCTAAACTGAGAATGTTGGCAGATAGTCTGTAACCCCCAGAAACTACCCTTCCAAAGCAATCAAAGAAACATTTTAGACAAAGGACTCAACCATATTTAATGCAGAAAAATCTCTGTCAGCTGGCTGTTTCCTAAAAAGGATGAGATATTCTCCTATAAAAGAGACAATTAAAGAACTATCAAATAAAAAATATAAGTTGAGCTTAATTAAAATAATTATTAACTCAACCCCAATAGATTACCCAAGCACTTTTATTTGAATGACAAAATGACATTTGCCTCTGTATACCTCTCAGCCTTCTCTGTCCTTTCTTGATAGCAAAAGAAAAATAGCTTATAAAACAGAGGAGTCTAAAAAATAGGATGCAAGAGCATGCCAAAAATTTGACAGGTTGTAGTTTCAATGAATGAATGAATAGTTATATTTCTATGCAAGAAATATTGATTGGGCAATTACAGAGTGTGTTCCCCTGTCTCACCCCAAATTGTTCTTGCTTCCTATTTTTGCATGTGTCGCAACAAAATTTTCATCCATTCTGTTTATGAAGAATATCTAGATAGGAAGGGAATCTAGAATTTTTTTGTATCATTAAAAGAGATACGGTATTACTAGGCTACCAAGTGGCTATAAGGCAATTGAGATGTTTAACTCTTAATACATGTCAGTATTCTTACAATGGCTCAGAAAATACATTCTCATGTTTGAGTAAGTTTTTTTATCTGTTTTTACATTTCTGACGATGTTTTGTGCCATTGACTCTTACAGATGGGACTTAGAACAACATTATGCAGTGCTTCAGTGATGGCACAGGGCTAGTCTTGACTGAGCTTTGAAGTTGAGTAAAGCTAAGTTAGATTAATACTTGGATTGGAAATCTAGCAATATAAGGCTGTAGACAAAATTAAGAAATTGGGGGGAGGGAATCTCCCTAAAAGACAATAGCAAATTAATTCCACATGCCTGCCTAGAAAACTACATGATATGGCCATATAGCCATCAGGAGTCATGTTCAACCTGAATGAAATTGTATCTTTTTAATGAAGTATCAATCCGGGACCTTAAAAATGACAAATCACTGACCTTAACAGTGGCAAGCAGCTTCAGACTGACAATCATGATTTGAGGAAAGCCATCCATATTAAAGTCTCACAAGCACAACTCAATTAGAGTTTTGGATAGATTCTCTTTTATTGTTGTGAGTTCATTAATTGAGCAAGTGCCTTTCACAGGAACCAGACAGATGTGCACTTCCTAGAGGCAGTAAAAAGGCTCCAAAAAGGGAATAATCCCTAGTGAGTTTCATAAATATTTAACTTCTCACCTAAAAAGAGATGTTTGCAGAGAAAAGAAGGTGAACAAATTACTGTCGCACTCTCAGGAAAATACTAATAGATCACAGACACCCTTGAAAAAGATGTGTGATTTTACTCTTCTCTGTGTTAATTGAAAGTATTTGCTATTGTAAGGGCTCAGTTTAAACTCATTCCATAATAGATTCCAAAAAGCCTGTTATGCAAATACTCCCTTTACTTGATTATTTGCAAAGGCCATTAGTGGATCACTTATTGTTTAAAGCACAAGGCAGTGGTTTATGAGCTATTCTAGCTTGCAATAAAAGAAAGTGTGCCAAAAATCAATTTTGAACATAGTGGGGGAGAAGGATGATTTAGATTTATTTATGACTGGGTAGCTTTGTATTGGATCTATTGTTTCTCCATAGCTCTACCTATACATACCGTAGATAAATAAGCTCATTGTTAAAGCTTTAGGAGACAGTAATGACCTTGAACTAATAATTCTAGTTTAAGACCTTTAAAAGAAAATTGCCATCACGATGGTCTGGGTCACACTCCAAAGTTTACCCAAGTCATTGCCTCTGCTTACAATACCATCACCTATTACAATACCATCATCTAACCCATCTACAGTTACAAGATTATCATAGGACACCCCAGTTCAAATTTGTAAGAAGTTTATCAAACTGAAGTCTGGCATCTGCAAAGATTCTGCCTCCATGTATCTTGTATATGTTAGTAAGAAATAAAAACCTGCAAAATATTACATTTGAAAAGAACAATACAATAATTGCACACTGAATGGCAAACAGAATGCCTAAGCGCCCAATACAAAACTTGGGCGCTTTGAAGCCAAAGAGAAAATGGTGTGATTCTTGCTCAGAAAGTCAGGCATCACCAATCCCCAAGCCGAGGCCCAATATCAGGCCACAGCCCGTTCAGAACCGGGCTGTGGAAACAGCGGGCAACTGCACATGTGCACATAGCTCCACTAGCATGAGCAGCTTGCACAAATGGAGCTGTGTATGTGCTTGCCCACCACTCACATAAAACCAGTGGTGGGATTCAGCCAGTTTGCACCAGTTCAGCAGAACCGGTAGCTAATTTTTTGTTGCCCAGGCCCAGAATAGACTTCCAGAAGCAGCATCCACACCGAGAACCGGTTGTTCACATATTTGAATCCAACCACTGCATAAAAACATCCCATCTCCCCCACCTCCACTGGTTTGGAAAGCAAAGGTTGGGGACCACTGCATTAGGGAGCTGAATATTTCAGTTACTGCTGTAAACCAGTTTAGCGCCAAACAATAGGAAAGATTGGCAGTTGACAATTTATAAACTGTAGATTGAACCACACAGCCCTCCAGTAGTTTTGCAAGTACAATGAGCACCAGTGAAACAAACATTGATTTTCTATCCTTTTATAATTCAACCCTGTGCATGTACAATATTGATTCAATCTATACAAGCTGATAAAAGCTCAGAATTCTTTGCAGTTCTTCTCCAACACTCAATCTTCCAGCTAGAACAAACCATTATTTTCCCTCTAGCTGTCTGCCAGAAGCTGAAGAGAAGCAACAGATATTAAACTTGTCTTACGATCACCACCACACCAACAACACCGAACTCCTGGAGATTCCATTTGGGCACTGTAAAATCTAAAACAAGATCTCTTGTGAATGTGTTTTCTTAGTCATGGATGAATCATATTACATTTTTATTTGAGCATAGGCAGACTCCCATTTTAATCAATACAGCCAAGTTCTGGCTGGAAGAACTTGGAGCAGAAACATGCTTATGAACATTTAGCTTTTATCATAAGGCAGCTAGTTTAGATTATTTCTGCACCCCATTGAAAGCAGTGACAAGTCTGAGGGATTCCCAACTTGATTTCCTTTGAAAATAAATTTCTGGAAGCCTACTGTCATTTTTTTAAAGATCTGCAAATAAACATACAAGTTGGGGTTATACAGTGACGCATATCTTGGGCACTCCGATCCTCTTGTTTAGGAAGCTGCTAGCAGACCAAGTTTAAAATACAATCTGCTAGGTCTGTCAAACTAGTATACATTGCTCTTCTTGAGTTAACTTATTCTCTTTCCTGACTTGAAGGGTTAGATAACATTCCATGGCTGGGTGGGGAAAGCTGGGAGTTGAAGTCCACAGGTTTTAAAGTTGTCAAGGTTGGAGACCCCTGCCTTAAAATGCATGTGTTGGGCTCATTTCACATTTAACCAAATCAGACCAAATTTCCTATTCAAGGCCAACGCTGAGTAGTTCCCTGGCCTATGCAGCAGGTAATCCTCGGCTTAACGACCACAATTGAGCCCAACATTTCTGTGGTTAAGTAAAACATTTGTTAAGTGAGTTTTGCCCTATTTTATGACTTTTCTTGCCACAGTTGTTAAGTGAATTGTTAAAGTTGTTAAGTTAGTAACACGCTTGTTAAGTGAAATCTGCATTTCTCATTGACTTTGCTTGTCAGAAGATCGTAAAAGGTTATCATGGGACCCCATGACACTGCAACTGTCATAAATATGAGTCAGTTGCCAAGCGACTGAATTTTGATCACGTGATCATGACTGCAATGGTCGTAAGTGTGAAAAATGGTCATAAGTCACTTTTTGCAATCCCATTGTAACTTCAAACTGTCACTACCTGTATCACTAAATCTTACCTGGATGCCAATGTCATCTTTCCTTCCAAAAATAAAGATTGGGCCATCATCAATTTGGCCCAGAAGCGTCATGTACCCTTGTGCTGGCACTATTCCTATTTGTTACCAGGTATTTTTCTTCACCATAAATTAAGAAATATAGTATGTTATAATCTCCTCCCTTGGTCTTTGAATGCTTCACAATGAGAATTTTTAAAAGCTTGAAGTCTATTGCCACTAGAGGATTATTTTCATGATGAATGCCTGGATTTTTTTTAAAAAAACATCTCTTTGGTATTATGTGGTTTAAAAGCTAAGTAAGCTCCATAGTTCCATTTAGTAAATCTGCGGTCAGCTTGATGGCTTTAATACAGCAGCCAAGGTGGCAGGAAAAGAAAGCAATAAGATTTATTGAAAACCTTCCATTGAAATATAATTGTACCATAAATAAGTTTCCTAATTCCCTATAGGCCAATTCATCTTTTTTTTTCTTTTCCCTGAAGCCATATTAGAAGTTTTTTGTTGTTGTCATTGTTCAAATGGTAGAAATGAAGAGTAAATAATGAAGCTATAAAAATAAACAGATGCCTTGTGCAGAGTGGAAAGTGAAGAACAGAACAGCAGTCATTCAGTTTTCCTTGCTCTGGGTGTCCTAGATGCAAACAGTCTGTTCTACATGGAGATAACCACAACTTTATGATGACTTTAAAAATTAAATGCAGAACCTCACAAGCGACTCTCTTCTCTCTGTGTTGGGGGGGGGGGACAGGGGTATGTGTGTGTATGCATGTGTGTAAACTCTGGGGGATGTGAAACAGGGAGACATCTACCGGTATTAGTTCTTTTGTTACAAAGTATTTCTCCTCATGGTCAAAGAGTTGACCGTCCATCCTTTGCCATGAATTACACTAATCTTTAATTTGAGAGCAGTTCATGGTATGGAAGGATTAACAAACTTTTATGCATTTTTTTAAAAAAAGTCTTCCCAGCTGTCTCTATATGGATTGGATGGTTACCCTAAATCAGAGGTAGGCAACCTTGATTCTTTTATGATTCATGGACTTCAACTCCCAGAATTCCTGAGCCAGCCATGAAATTCAAGAGTCATAAAAGAGCCAAGGTTGCCTACCCCTGCCCTAAATGGTACCCAGTCCTATTTTTATTTGATATTATCATTGTTAGAATGATCTTTCAAAGGGGCCAAGCTTCTTCATCATCAGGATGAAGCTTCCCATCAATTGAACACAACCAGTCTAGACTAAATCCTTATGTTAACTTGAAATGATAGCTATTACAAATGTGTGATTGTGAAGATTGATATTATTGACTTTAGTCCTCTCCAGATCCAAATATGGCACATTCTCTTCTGTCATTTCCCTTATATAGTAGCATGCTTGCTTGTCTTTTGCCAGCTTAATGTGGAGGGGATATTTACCTTACATTCTCTAAGTTCTTGTCTTGAGAAGGTCTAGTTGCTAGCAAAATTCCAACAAGACAGCATGTGGTGCATTGTTGTTTCTCTGCAATGTTATCCTATAATAAAACGTCTATGGAGATTCTCAGTCATCCAGGTCATGGATGTCCCAAAGGTGATTTTTCATGAGGCAACTGGACTTTTTTGTTTTTCTTTGAAGACTTTTCACTTCTCATCCAAGAAGCTTCTTCAGCTCTGACTGGATGGTGGGGAATGGAAAGATTTATATTCCTTGCAGACAGCTGGTCATTTGCATTCTTTCAGAGAGTTTTAGAAAAAAACCCACACACGAATCAATATTTACAACTCAGTGGACAGATACATCAAATTCACACGTGACAATGTTAAGAAAAATAGTCCAGCTTTCCTGGATTGTGCTGTATACATTAAGGAAGACAGAAGCCTTAACATTGAAATTTACAGAAAACCCACTCACACGGATCAATATTTACATTTTGATTCACAGCACCTATTGGAGCACAAAATGGGAGCTATTAGAACCCTACCCCACAGAGCTGAAGGCCTGCCTACCAGCAAAGAAGGAAAAAAAAACAAAATAAAACACATCAAGGAAACCCTCAGAACGTGTGGCTATCCCAAGTGGGCCTTCATCAAATCTCAAAAAAGACCTAGCAGGAGCTCCTCCTTAACAGACGAAGAAAACAATAAACGAAGCAACATAGTCATTCCATACGTTGCAGGAACAGCGGAAAAGCTCAGGAGGATCTTCAAACAACACAACATACGTGCACACTTCAAACCTAAGAATACACTAAGGCAGAAGCTTGTCCACCCCAAGGATAAAACACCCAGACACAAACTGAGCAACGTGGTATATGCAACACAGTGCAGTGAGCCATGTGCTGATCTGTACAGATGAAACAACAACTTCATAAACGCATGGCACAACATAGGAGAACAAACCCATCAGGACAAGAGTCAGCAGTCCATCTGCATTTAAAAGACAAAGGCCACCCTTTCGAAGACAGCAAAGTCCACACTTTGGACAGAGAGGACCGTTGGTTTGAAAGAGGTGTCAAAGAGGCCATCTATATCAAAATTGAACAGCACTCTCTCAACAGAGGGGGAGGGATCTGACATCATCTATCTCCAGTCTACAACACAGACCTTTCAACAGGCTCCACACCCATTTGCACTACTCAGGTGACCCTGAAGACACAGATAAGCCTCCAGGTAGCTTTAACGATTCACTAAAAGAATGCAAATGAACAGCTGTCTGCAGAAGTATAAATCTTTCCATTCCCCACCATCCAGTCAGAGCTGAAGAAACTTCTTGGATGAGAAGCGAACCGTCTTCAAAGAAAAACAAGAAAGTCCCGTTGCCTCGTGAAAAACCTATAATAAAACAAAAGGCTTATTTTCAAAGTGCTTGTTCAGAATAATACTTACATATATTCCTGTGGGGAAAGTTTATTCATTTATATGTTTGTTTGTTTATATGTTGCCTGATTCCCAATGACTCTGGGCAGTTCATAAGTAGAAATCAAGAAAAAAGTACTTTAATAAACAAAAATAAAGGAATAATTGATGGCCAAGATGACAAAACCAAACAAGAGCAAAAAAGAACAGATCCACACCATCCCAACAAGCAGAGTGAAGAGCCTGCTCTCCGAGTTCCTTTGAAACTCTGGAAGGCCTGTGATTATATGAAAGATACAAACTAATGGAATTAGTCCATGTATTCTCAGTTCTGAATTACAGAGATTTGCTGGAACAATGTTCCTCAACCTCTGCAACTTTACGATGTGCGGACTTCAACGCCCACAATTCCACAGCCGGCACAATTAAAGTTGTTCAGGTTGCGAACCACTGTCCTAGGTCACAATCTTAGAACTTCTTAATTTGTTCCAAGTAAGAGTTAGGTGCATCACTAGAAACTAAAATCATAAGACTACATCTGATTTACTTTCACGATGTAATGCCTGCAAATTCATTGGAGAAGGCAATTATGCTAAGAATGGTTAGCAGACAAAGAAGGGGCAAGCAAAGAACACACTGGCTTGATAACATCAAATCTGATACAAAGTTGAACATACAAGAATTGAAAGAAGCTGTGCTTGACAGGGTAGCATGCTCTCCAATCAAAAAGAGATGAGATGGAGTAGGCATACCCGGCGGTCCGCATCACATGCCCCCCTACTCCGCGTGCTGCCGGTACCTCTGCACACGCCTTGGGGGCTGCCGGGCTGGGCAGGGCCAGAGCCAGGGCGGCAGGGGCCAGTCCCTCTCCATCTCCAGGACATCCCCGCGGGCCAAATATTGGCCATTCGCAGGCCGGATGCAGCCCGCAGGCATTGTGTTTGACATGTCTGTTCTAAGAAGTAATGTGACCAATAGTTCTGTGCTATAGAAGAAAAGAATCAGGAATGGTAAGTATAGGAATACAATATTGTGCTTTTGTCCAATGCATTCTAACACATAGTGTATATAATTATCAAATGTCAGACTTTTTGACAATGGTTTACAAATTACATATTGTAAATCATTGTCAAAAGGTCTGATTTTTGATAATTATTATGTCCAAAATCAATAAAATGTGATGTTGGAATGAATTTAAACCCTATTTTATTGATCAGCAATACAATATTTTCATTGTGTAACAGGCCTATAGGCCTGCAGCCTATTGTCCCTGCCAATTATTATTCCATGCAGCTGGAGATCTGAAAGAATACCATTCTTTGAGTGTCGGTACTAGAAAAGAATCTCATATCTAACTCAATATTTTGTATTTATTTGTGCGTTTCCTACATTTCCACTTCAGTGATTCTCAGCAGTTTACATACAGAATGAAATAAGACATCCCTAGAAATACAACTGCAAATAGAACAGTAAAACAACATCATCCAAATAAAAATTATAAGCAATAAAAATAAAAATAAAATAAAGCTAGCTTGATAAAAATCAGGAAAACAATTCTGAAATAACTGTCAGTAAGAGCTTAGCCCTGGATGGAGCTTTATATTAAATACTAAGGACTGTATTTCCTCATTCTTCCATTGTCACTGTCTTTCTCCATCTAAAACAGTCCCTTGATCCTTAATAGAGCAATACCAATGACACTCAGCATGTCCCAGTCAAGGAAACAATGGTCAAAAAAGGAATCAAAGGAAGAAAAGGTAAGTGGGAAGAGAGTGGTTTCATCAAAGATTGATTGCATGTAGAACTTCGTGCTGCAGTATGTGAAACAATAATCTGGTCAGTGGCTTATACAACCTACTGTATTTTGGAACACGAATGGTGTTAAGGGCATTTGGAAGCAGGATCAGAGATGAGAGGTCAGCCCCCCACAGAGAATTATCTTACCAGCAGACCAAAAGCCTACTTAATAATAACAACATACTTAGACCAGCTTCCCAAGGGTGCGCCGAAGCATTCTTAGTTAATGGTTGTAAAGTGGACTGAAAATGCAGAATGTTTGATTTCACAAGAGAGATCATAAGGTCTCTCCCAGCACTGCATTTCCAATCAGCCCCTCACTCACTTAGCCATGCCTATAATTAATCAAAGACATTTTTAAGAAAAGAAATTTAGTTTAGCCCTCCCTGAAAAGCATAAGAAGACACTGGATCTGAAAGAAGTGGACAAGCACAGACAGCCATTTTCCTCAAGTTCTGTTGAGAAGTGGCAGGATGAGAGATGGCCAGGTCTTCTCATATATGCTACCTTGTATTCCATAAAGAAAAAAAGGGGGATTGAAAAGTTCAGTTCCAGGGGTCCTCAATTTAGGACCACAATTGAGCCCAAACGTTTCTGTTGATAAATGAGGCAGTTGTTAAGTGAATTTTGCCCTACCTTTCTTCCCACAGTTGTTAAGTGAAATGCTGCAATTGTTAAGTTAGTCACACACGGTTGTTAAGTGAATCTGTCTTTCCCATTGACTTTGTCAGTTGATCACAAAAGGTGATTCTCATGACCCTGGCACACTGCAACCATCATAAATATGAGTCAGTTGCCGAGTGTTTGAACTGGGCATGCTGCAATGCTTATAAGCGTGAAAAATGGTCATAAGTCACTTTTTTTCAGTGCTGTTGTAACTTTGAATGGTCACTAAATGAACTATTGTAAGTTGAGACTACCTTGCATTTGCAGCAAACAATATCAGTAGGTAGCACCAAACTGTGCTATCCCAATGCCCAGTCATTGGATCCTCTGGCCCAGGTGTGCAGTTGCTGCTACTAAAGAGCAAGCAAACATGTAAATAAGACCTGTTTCATTTAGGATCTATAGTAGATGGTAGGGTCAACCTAAGTATGTACTGTATTACAAAAACCTGGTTGGCCACAGAAGTATATCTAATCTCCTTTGAGATTCACAGCTCCTGCTTGGAACAGTGGTAGCCACAACCAAAAGGGCCTTTGTACCATTCCATCCTGCATACCAATCATTCCTGGATTAGGAGGCCTTGCTCATGGTCACTCATCTCCTACATGAGGGGTCTTCAAACTTGGCCCTTTTATGACTTGTGGACTTCAACTCCCAGAATTCCTCAGCCAGCGTGCCGGGCTAAGGAATTCTGGGAGTTGAAGTCCACAAGTCATAAAAGGGCCAAGTTTGAAGACCCCTGTCCTACATGGACTATTGCAATGAGCTTCACATAGGGCTGTTATTGAAGACCATTCAGAAGCTATAATTGATCCAGAATGCAGCAGTGTATGTAGTTATGAGTACATGAGAGTGTAGTACAATACTTTATTTGGTAGCCATCCGACAGGCTTCTGGGTGCAATTCAGAGTGTTGGTTGCCATCTATAAAGCCTTGCATGAAATAGGCAAAAAAATTGCCTATTTCCAATTTTATCAACTTGTCCCACAAGATCCAACATGGTGGGTATGCTGTGGGTACCTTCTATGAAATAATGTTACACGATGCAAGGAATGGGTCTTCTTTGTCACAATGAACAGCAAGCCCCCAAAATTGCAGATGGTCTTTTCTATGCCCTTTATCCGGGGGTGGGGAACCTTGGCTCTTTTGTGATTTGTGGACTTCAACTCCCAGAATTCCTGAGCCAGCCAAGTCATAAAAGAGCCAAGGTTCCCCACCCCTGGGGAATGTTGAATGAGTATTTGTGAATGGCATAAACTGCACGTTGCTATTTAAATTGGATTAATAAATTGCATCAATAAAGGCAACTTCATTGCTTGATTTAAGACCTATGAGATGGAAAATTCATTTTATCTTGAAGAAAGTGTAGCGACTGGGAGTTATATTTCAAAATATCGGAGGGGTTGGAAAGATTTCTCTAGTTTTCTTCCTCTACTGATTTTTTAAAAAGGAAAATGAATGTCTGTATTGGGGTTCAAAATTCCTTTGTTTTGGTCCGAAAGCTGATGAAAGCTGAGAAGATGAGGCAGCTATCTCCTTGGCATGGTTCTTTCACACCTGCTTTAGAACTGAAATCTATGGACCAGGTACGGATGTAGCATTACTGTTAGTCCTCAACTTACAACTGTTCACTTAGTGACCATTCAAAGTTATAACAGCACTGAAAAAAGTGACTTATGACCATTTTTCACATTTAAGACCATTGCAGCATCCTCATGTTTTACATTTGGATGCTTGACAACTGACTCACATTTATGATGGTTGAAGTGTCCCTGGGTCATGTGATCACCTTTTGCAACCTTCTGACAAGCAAAGTCAATGGGGAAACCAGATTCACTTAACAACTGTGTTTTTGCCTCAATTCCTCCTTCTACACAGCTGAGCAGCAGAGGAACAAAGTAAGCTGAAGCACTTGCTTTGATCCATAGAAGGTGAAGATAAATCTGAGATCTGGTTCTACTGTAGTTTAATTGCTCAAAACTGCTGCTTTGTTTCACCTTATATAAGAGATAACCCAGTTCTGAATCCATGGATGAATGTCTTTCCTACAATAAACAGACCTTTTCTGACCATTGAAATCTTATTTCCCTGAGGATTCTTTAATTTGGAAATTCTGTTCATACATGCAATAACTTTTGGTTAGGCCCTTCCTTGAAATGTGATATTTTTAATCACTGGTTATCCACCCTAATCTTATACCGTATCTAACTGTGTTCTCTTTTTGGCTGAGTAGGTTTTGTGTAAATCAAAAACCTTCAGAGCTCACTGCATAAACAGCCTTTGTCCAACTTAAAAGCTCTTCCTTTTCATTCTGAGCATCTAAGCTTCCCTTCCACATTAAAATCATCTACTCTGGAAGCTATTAACATGCTTATTAAAACTAACAAATCCTTTTACGCTGCATCTCCAAGAAGGCCATCTCTTAACATGGAGCAATAAACAGTTAATTTCTTTCCATGCTTCACTTTCTGCAAGTAAATAATTAAACACATTGATATTCTATCAATACATCATTCTTTAATGTTTAAACATGTGTTAATAATTCAAATACGTATGGGTGACCTCTCTGCACTCCTGCGATTCTTGAAAGCCTCAGAGCTCTTTGAAAGAAGTCCATCACGTTCATATTCAGGACAAGTTAAAAGCCTTTTGTTTCTCGATATCGCTCCCCCTCTCCACCCCACTCCTGCCAACGTACCATTTCTTGGGTGCCCTGCTGGCCCTTCAGCCCCAGTGCAGTTTTTAATGGAACAGAAAGTTCAAGGAGTTCGAACCACCAATTCAATTATAATAAACAGGCACAAAGAGACAAGCTGATTGACAAAAGGCAGTACTGAGAATTTTGTTGCTGTTCAATAACAAGAAGTAAAGGTTTCAAAATGTGAGTGCCCCTCTGCATAGACAGAAATATTTTTTTTCACTCAGATCTTGGCTAAATATTGATTCTTGGAATCCAGCAGATTGATTGATTGGTCGATGATGTGCCATAAAGTTAGTTGCAACTGTTAGCAACTACCTAGGTCGATTTTTCACTTGAAGATCTGTTCCTAATCTTGTCCTTTATGTTTTCCAGCATTAGACTCATTGCTGCTATAACTGAGTCCTTCCCCTTGATGCTGACCCTCCTCTTCTTCTCTTACCTTATGAACACATAATTATTAAAGGTATACTTTGCAAGGGATCGGTTTGGTGTCTTTCCCCCAAAAATAGGACCTTCAGAAGCTGATTGTTTGAGGGACAGAATCAAAGAAAGCTTTACACTTCTCAACTATGTAGCCTCTTTAAGGACAATGTACAGGATGGAGTTAGCATGCCTAACAAATTAAGAAGAAAAGCATAGGTAGTATTTGGGTTATGATGGTAATTGGGACTGATGGTAATTGGGACAGATTACGGTAAGTAATCTGGTCATAAAGAGTGAAATCATATGACTGCATCACTTAGGAACAACAATTCCAGCAATCCCAATTGCCATCATGATCCCAAGATGTAGTGGGAGCAGCTGGAGTCCCAGGTAAGGAGCTCAGGGGTGTCAAAGGGGTGGGTGGGTGGCTGGGAGGCCCAGCACAAGCCATGCACAAGTTGCGGGAGGCTGTGGAATGGAGGACATGGTGCTGCATGAGCACAGGAAGACTATGGGGTTGACAATGCAATTCAAGGACAGGAAAGCCAGGGGGACTTACCGGAGTGACTTGTGACCTTCCCACCTGCTTCTCCATTAATTTTGCTTATGGGAAGCTGTGATGGTAATCAGGTGATTGCAACTCCCTGTGACATCATACTTGTGAGCCAAGTATCTGGAACTTCAAAGATCAGTCAGTACTATAGCAACTATGAATAGTCATTAAAAAAATGGATGTAAGCTGAGGATTGCTTCTATTTCAGATCGGTTTGGGAGCCAACACTCTTAATTTTATTTTATTGTGTGTTAGTTTCAGAAATGTCTGGATCTCAAGATGTTAGCATGACAGATTTTGAAAGCCTTTATCATAAAAATCCTTCGTCATTGATAGGTTGTCTATATGATCAAGAAAAAGAAGTTGATGGCTAGGCTGAAACAAAGTTCATTAAACTCTTCAGACTGGAAGCCCTTTGGATCACCAGAAATACTTTCACCAAAATAAGTAAATAATGTTTCACACAGGATGTGTTTGTTGAACTGGCAACTTTCACATGGTGCACAGAGGAGGACACTAATCTACTGTCAGTAATGTCAAACCTTGAGGTCAAATTGCTCCTTAGTCTGAAAAGGCTGGCATGTCAAACTATTAGCCTTGTCAACTACAAGAAATGCTCAAATTTCCTCATTGAATTTTATAATGAAAGTTATTTACATGCAAAACAAAATCTGTTTTATTTCCTTGGCTAACTCTGTTTAATCATGTCAGACTGTAAAACAAATACAGTTTAATCAAATCAAGCTAAAAAGTATTATTCAATTCAGTCTAGCTGGGCCTGACTGGTTTTCACAAAGGTATAAATTTAGTTTTGAGGGAATAAGTTTCTGCAATCAACATGAGATGTAAAGGCAGAATCATGTGCAAATATTTCAGTATGAAGTACTTCTAACTTGTTATACGGCTTATATACCATTTCAGAAAGGGACACCTCAAATACTACATGGTTTAGTATTTAACGTCAACACTCAGGGAATATTAATTAATATGTGTCTGTTCCCCTAGTGGTAGCAGGAGAAAGGAGAAACACCCCACAGTTCAACTATGGTAGATGACCCTTCTCAGTAGTAAACCTCTGTAATTTCTTGACTGGAAGGCATGCTTTACAATGTCCTAAATATTCTTACTAGAAAAGTAACCCTATTAATAACTTTCAAGAAAAAATATATATGTTTAGAATATATATGTTTATTTGTATGATATTTCTGTTCCATAACACTGCACTCTTACACAATTGGCTCCTCTTTTTTAAATACAACTGCAGAAGCCTGATGGCACATATGCATATTCCCTCTGGATCAAAGCAAATGTGTAATTCGCTATATTTATTTTTCTGCCTTGAGCTTGTTCACATCTAAGTCAAAATACTGTCTCCGTTTGGACATGAGAATGCTGGGGATGGATGTCATGATAGCTGTAGAGCACTGCCACCAAGTGATTAACTGATCTAAGTATCTGGCATATTAAATGGAAATATGTCATATTACAATAGTCTAAAAGGGAAGCGTGTTATGATTTTTGTCTTATTACATTTTCCTTCCCGAATTATTTAATTGTTCCAGCAGAAAGCTGTGCTGATAGAACCTAGCAAGTTCTATCTTGTAAGCTCAAAATACATAGTTTTAATCAGTTTCTTTTTTTAACTGAAGCACAGAAACTCCCTTTCCCTATTTCTCATATTTTTCTTTGCTTCCCCCCCCCCCAGTGTAAAACAGCAACAGCAGCAGCACTGATGCTGTTTTGATTGGATGCTTGGGACAGCTCAGTCTGCCCCAGACCAAACGTCTTGTATTTTTCTCCAAAGCCTTCATCTCCTTCCTTTTTTTTAATCCATAGACAATCTTAATTTGTGATCAAACATTCCCCCACTTTCCTCTCTTTTGCTTTCTAAAGCAGTCCTTATCCAAAGCTTGTTGCTTCAGTTTCTGAAAAAGTACAAGGATGCAATCCCTTTTAACACAAACTCCTTGGAAGCAAGCACAGAGACAAAAGGACATCTAACTTTGAACTCTTTGGTTTGAAAGAATCTGAGCAGGATGCTTTGGTCACTTTGATCAATGCTAGTGGACAATCACTTAAATATGAGCCAGCAGTGTGCTGCAGCTGTCAAAAAAAGCCAACACAGTGCTGGGCTGCATTAACAGAGGGATAGAATCAAGATCACGTGAAGTATTAATACCACTTTACAATGCCTTAGTAGGACCACACTGGGAATACTGCATCCAGTTTTGGTCACCACGATGTAAAAAAGATGCTGAGACTCTAGAAAGAGTACAGAGAAGAGCAGCAAAGATGATTAGGGGCCTGGAGGCTAAAACATATAAGGAACGGTTGCTGGAATTGGGTATGTCTAATTTAACGAAGAGAAGGACGAGGGGGGACATGATAGTAGTGTTCCAATATCTCAGGGGCTGCCACAAAGAAGAGGGAGTCAAGCTATTCTCCAAAGCATCTAAAGGCAGGACAAAAAGCAATGGATGGAAACTAATCAAGGAGAGAAGCAACCTAGAACTAAGGAGAAATTTCCTCACAGTTAGAACAATTAACCAATGGAACAACCTGCCTCCAGAAGCAGTGAATGCTCCAACACTGGAAGTTTTTAAGAAGAGACTGGACAGCCATTTGTCTGAAATGTTGTAGGGTTCCTGCCTGAGCAGGGGGTTGGACTCGATGACCTCCAAGGTCCCTTCCAACTTTATTATTATTATTATTATTGTTGTTGTTGTTGTTGTTGTTAGTAATTTCAAATTCTTTATTGATTTCCCCATGGTTCTGTGCAAGTCTGTTGTTCTTCCCTATCCACGGATTTGTCCTTCTTTCCTCTATGTGCTTGCATCCTATTTTTAACATAGATCTTCCCTTTCCTAGCTCCACCAGGCTTCCAAAGATCCTCCATTCCCAAAAATAACTTCTTGGGAAGATATCCAAATTGGTTTTCTCTGGGACCCTTTCAAAGCAACCTATTCGGATGTCATATTGCAGATTATAACTAAAATGATGAATCATTAACCAACTGAGATGGCATCACCATATCTCTTCTTCCTCTAAAGAGAGAAAGATTTGGGGATGATACTGGAAACAATAAATAGATAATACAGGAAAAATAAAAATGGTATCATGCATTAAACAGATCCTTTAAACAGCTTAATTTAACTTTAAAAATACAATTAGGAGTTTTAAAAGATATCAAGATGCACTGATAGGGTATTCGATAAAAAATAGACTCCAGAGAACACAAATGAGTACTATGCATAAACCACATGTTCTAGTGCTGTAAAAAGAAAGAAAAATGAATATTTGAGTTAGGAAACATTTATTATATTTATGCAGAAATCAAGTTGGTGTTGGCTTTTGCAAAAGTGACAAAATTATTTGTGTACACTACTGTATTTATTCATTTATTGCACAGAAAGGCAACTTTTATAAAGCTGGATTTACAGAAGGCAATCATGAATCTTCTTTCTAAAACGATTGCTTGTTCAGTACTAAGTACAGTAAATTTGAAAGCAGGAAGTGCTGCTGATTTTACTGGGCTCATTTCCAATTAGGTTCACTTAGGATCACATATTTTATGATGCTGTTACCAAAAGAACTTATCTGCAGATGGTACTCATACTAGCTCTTTTTTAGAGCAGCCGTGGCTGGTCCCTCCGAATAAGCTACTGTCAACATTCAACAGAAGTCTGTCTACGTCTACGTAGATATAGATATAGATATAGATATAGATATAGATATAGATATAGATATAGATATAGATATAGATATAGATATAGATATAGATACACATACACATACACATACACATGCACATGCACATACACATACACATACACATACACATACATAATTTTTATTAAGAATTTTAAACAGAAGATAGGAACTAGTAAGAAGTAATGCAAAGTAAAGAGAAAAGAGAAAGAATTTAAGAATGAAAAAATCAAGAGTACAAAAAGAAAAAAATAGAAATGGGAAGAAATGGCTTCTGATTTCCTTTACAGCAAGTATAATTTCAAATACAAACTTACCTCTTTTTGTATGGTTACAAACACAAACTCCCTTTTTTCTATTATCCATTTTTTTTCTAATCATCAAACCCGTAAGTCATATGCTCATTTTTTTATCCATTTCACGCATAAAATCTATAGGGGACTTCCAGTCAGCAATAAATGTAGATAATTTTTTTCTCTAATTATCAATTTAGTTATCTCTGCAAATTCCGTCATTTTGATATTGAAATCCATTATGAGTAAGGTTTCAGGGATAAAGTTTTCACCTAATAGTTGAGGACTAAAACTTTTATCAAAAACAGTGACATCTTTCCTTTCCTTTCCTTTCCTTTCCTTTCCTCTCCCTTTCCTTCCCTTGGGATAACATCATTAGATTTATTTTAAAAAAGATTACAAAGTAAAGAAAAACTAATATTTAAGATAAGAAAGAAAGAGAAAGAAAGAGAGAGGGAGGGAGGGAGGGAGGGAGGAAGGAAGGAAGGAAAATGCAGAAAAAGAAAAATAAAGAAATGGCTTCCAATTTTCTTTTATGTCAGTTGTCGGTATAAATTTAAATTAAGCTCTTATTCTATGGTTACAACATATCATTCATTTTTTTTCTATCATCTACTTTTTTGTAGTCATCAAACCCATGTATCATAATTTCATTTTTTGAGTTTCATACAAAAATGAATCTAATCACTATTAAATTTAATTAGTATATTTTGTCTAATCAATCTTTAATGCAACTTAGTATCTATCTCTATCATCTCTGTTTATCTATCTGTCTGTCTATCTATCTATCTATCTCGATCTATCTATTTATCAATCTATTTATCATCTATCTATCATCATCTATCTGACTTAAACCTTACAGGATTTTTAATGGTCTCCTTTTCTCTAACTTTCACTTGCTCTTTGCATAATAAATAACTTCTATCTTCTTTGAAATCAGCAATCTCATTGAAAGAGAGAACAGAGCCCACCATACCTTGGGCTTGAGCGTTGGGCCTTGAGCCTAAGCACTGAACATTGAGCATTAAGCATTAATTAAGCTACTTGAGGGGCTGCCATGAGAGGAGGCTGTTGACTTATTCTCCAAAGCTCCTGAGGGTAGGACAAATAGCAGTGGGTGAACGCTTGTTAAAGACAGATCCAACCTGGCACTAAGGAGAAACTTCTTGGCAGTGAGAACAGCTTGCCTCCTGGAGTTGTGGGGGCTCTCACTGGAGGCTTTAAAGAAAAGATTGGACAACCAATTGTCCAGGATGATATAAGGTCTCCTGCCATGGGCACGGGGTTGGACTAGAAGACCTCCAAGGTCCCTTCCAACCTTATGATTCTGTTCTTTCTATATACCCTGGCCATTCTGCTAGCTATAAAAAAGTGAAAATGCAGAGGACAGGAAGATTTTCCCACTCTCTGATTCCTGCTAAGAGAAATTTTCCTCTTTAAAAATGGAGATGGGGTTATTATCCAGGACTGTGGAAAAGGGAAAAGTAGGGATTGTGAGGAAGACTTAGGAACCCTGATGAGGAGTCAGAGAGGCCAACTCACCACATTTCTCTGCAGCTGTGGGCAACCATCTTTTCTCCACGAGTGTAATACTTTGGACTGATATATCTTGGACATCAAGAAAAGCTATGCTCCACTGGGCGTTCTTCTACGGGTATAGACACCTTGTAGATACATTTTTAAATATATGCTTAAACAGTTATGTGGAACCAGCTATTGTGATATTTCTCTCTGAGTTTTGTCTATTAAATGAACAAAGATGGATGGAACTCTACTTCCAAAAGAGCATGAGAAAGCATACCACTACTAATTAATTAATGATGAAGGCAGGGATTGACAAAGAGTGTGAATGACTCAGCAGTTAAAGATGCTAAGCTTGTCAGCTGAAAAGCTGACAGCCCGGGTTCGAAACTCAAACGCTATGAGACAGGATGAGCTTCCATTGCTTGCCCCAGCTCCTGCCCATCTAACAATTCGCAAGCATGCAAATGCAAGTAGATAAATAGGTACCACTTTGGTTGGAAGGTAACAGCATACTGTGCGCCTTGGCATATATAGTCATGCTAGCTACATAACCATAGAAATGTCTTTGGACAGCACTGGCTCTGTCAGCTAAGAAACAGAGATAAGCACCACCGCCTAGAGCAGAGGTCCCCAACCTTTTGGGCACCAGGGACCGGTTCCGTGGAGAAAGGTTTTTCTACAGACCAGAGAGTGCGTGGTTTTGTTTGCTGCCTGCATCCCACGGATGGGGCTTTGCTTGTTTGTGCAGACCGGTTGCTGGCATGCCTCGGCCCAGTACCAGTCCACGGACTGGAGGTTGGGAACCCCTGGCCTAGAATCAAAAACAATTGGATAAGGGAAACCTTTATCTTTTTCTTTTTAGGGGATTGGCAACCTTGACCCCCTAGAGCCACATGCAACCCCCTCAGATCTTCTCCAGTCACAGTTGTTGAAACTGAGTGAAATCTCCCTTCCTTTTGAGGTAAGCAATACAGAATACAAAAAAGATAGATTAAGTTCTAAAGTAGCCTTAATTTGTTTTCTGTTTTTTTTAAAGTTTCCAAAACCTGGTACAAAATGATAAATTGGTCTTCTTCTCTAATTACATAGTAGAGATCTTGCCACTTTAGCTTTTCTCTTTAGTCCTCCCAGAAAAAAAAAGCCACTGTGAAACTCCCAACACTGAAAGAATGTGCACCCTTGCATAGAAAACTGAATGCTCAGTTTGAGCAGAGAGGTGACATATAAATTGAACGAATTATCATAGCAGCACAGCAAGGTGATGAAAGATCAGCTGTGTATAACAGCCTAGAACCATTTTCTACCTATTATTAGTTTGTGTCACTACTCAAATCTTAACACTTGAGGCCATTTCGTTGGTAATGAAGTTTATCTTTTTGCTATCTGTGTACCATTTTCATTTTTAATCAAGGATGCCTGTGTAAAAAGTAAAAGTAAAGGAGTCCCTGTGGATTTTACTCAGCTGGTTGTTGCTGACTTTGGAAGATGGTGCTTATCTCTGCTTCAAGGCTATTGAGCCAGCACTGTCCAAAGACATTTCTGCGGTCATATGGCCAGCATGATGTCACGGAGCAATGTTACCTTCCCACTGTAGTGGTACCTCTTTATCTACTCGCATGTGCCTGCTTTCAAACTGCTAGATTGGCAGGCGCTGGGGCAAGGACGGGAGCTCACCCCATTGCATGTAGCTTGGGTCTTGAACCGGGTCTGCTGGCTTTCCAGCTGACAAGCCCAGCATCTTAACCGCTGAGCCATCACACTGCCCCACCATGTGTGTGTGTGTATGCATATATGCTGCAATGGTTGTTTGTAGCCTATTCTTTATCCAAGCAAAATTTATATAACTGATATGAAGAAATCAACATTTCTGGATGGTTTTGCTTAATGAAACATGAAGTATTTGCCTTAGAGATTGAAAGCTTTTTCAGAAGCAATTGTATTTAGACCACTAGTAGAAAATGCTTTATTAACACGTTTAAATATGCTAATTTTAAAGCCTGGGTTAAAATGCTACTTTTCAAATAAACGGATGGTTTCTCCTTGCCTAGCTGAGTGATGCTTTATGTAATTTAATGTCCCAAGCTAAGGTTCGGTTTTAAATCCTCAACCTTAACAACCTAATTAATTCTATTTTTATCATTATGCTTCTCACATTAAGTAGAATTTAGAAAAAGCAAGAGAGTCAATTGTCATCCAATTGGAACCTGTCTAGAGACTTCATTTTACCTTTAAGTCTTAATTTTTTGTAAGGTATGACTTCTGACAGACTATCAGACATTTGGTTACTGGGGTAAAATTGAAAAGACTTGGCATAAAACTTCATGTTATCCATTCATGTTTCCAGTATAACTTGGAGCCATGCACTATCACCCATAAACAATTCCAAAATTAATAAAAATAGAAATAGAAGCTTGGTATATTATAATGTAACCTCTGATGACTACTAACATGTGATATTTAGATTTGTAATAGAAGTTGGATGGTTTCTGATGGGACTGTCAGTCATCATGTCTGGAAATACTGCAACAACTTTAATAGTAGTATGGCCATTATTGATGCAAAATACTTGAAACCCTGTGATTGGTTTAGCATGTTACTTCCCATCCTTCACAATGACAGAGGAAGAAATGGGAGACTTATCCTACTTTTGAAACATTGTTTGTAAGATAAAAATAATTGAATTACTTCAACAAACATTATAGCAGCAAATTTGCCTATTTATTTATTCACTGATTTATACTCCATCTATAGGAACTCAGGGAGAATAACAAGGTTTTTCCTCACAAAAAGCGTATCAGGCTGAGATTTACTGTCTGGTCCTTGGTCAGCCAGGAAGTGTTATGTAATGTTCAAATGGGAATTCGAACTTGGGTTTTCATGTTCCAGTCCGATTCTACTTAAATATTAGTAGCATCCCTAAGGAGCAGTGAAGGGAAGAAATATTGGGAAACAGAAGCATCAGTTCCGTTTCCCCAACCAGGACTCTTTCACAATAAAACATGTTTGTTATTTCAGCCAGATAGCAAACAAAATGGCTCCCACATTCTGCAGTTTTATTTAAATTAAAGTCCTTGTCTGTAAATGTAACCCCAAATATTTAAATCAACATGTCTGTGTTTTATTCCAATGCATCTTTTTTTTCTTTCATTTCTTCTTCCGTCTAGGAAATGTGTTAGCAACAACTCCACACAAGAAAAGACTCAGAAGGGCCCTGATGAACTTCTCCATTCCTACAAAATCTAGAGCAGGGGTCCTCAACCTTGGCAACTTTAAGACTTGTGGACTTCAACTCCCTGAATTCCTCAGCCAGCTTTGGTGGCTGAGGAATTCTAGGAGTTGAAGTCCACAAGTCTTAAAGTTGCCAAGGTTGAGGACCCCTGCTCTAAAGGAAACTCAAGGTTTAATGAATATGCAGTTATTCATGGGCAACTCTGGCCAGCTACCAACCACTTCCGTTTCCTTTGTATCTGGATCTGGGGGGGGGGCCTACTTGTTTTTCTCCCACCCAAGTATATTTCTGACATCTTTTCCTATTAGAATTCTGCACCAAAATTAACCTTGTCTAACAACAATCCAGCCTTGTTGCTGAGGAATGTTCCCACGTCATCTGTGTGTCATGACAACAGATGATAGAAATGCTGCTATTCGGAATTCAGTGTGTGTTCTGCTCTCTCCCTCTCTCTTTTTTAAGCAGCTTTAAAAAGAACCCAGCACAAAAGTGAACACTGAGTGATGCAGTGCTGAGCTATTGAAATCACTCAAGCAGGTAAACCTGCCCACAGCTCCGAGACAAGAATAAGCAGAGTGGGTGACACTTCCTGTCGAGTTGTGGGGGTGCGGGGAAAAGGCACTTCCAGGGAGAAAGAAGGCAGCCAGGGACTCAGTGGAAAAACACAGGGCAGAAGAAGGAAAAATCTAAGTGATCCTGATCCTTTAGAGGAAAAATACAAAGTAGCTGTGGGGAATCGAGCCAATTCGACCAATATCAGTGGCAAAATAGACTGCTTTAAGGTTTTGGTCTTGACTTTGCAGGGGCCAATTTATCTTTTTATAGCACTCTAAACATTTGTTTTGGATAGTGAGAAATATCAGACTCTTCCTCCTTTCTAGATGATGTGCAATTTAAATTTAAATACTATAGAAAGTGACCTATTTTGCAGCACCCTGGATGCCTCTCCATCCCCTTGTCTTTCCCCATCTGTGCTTCTTTTCCATTCAGGTCTGGAAAAGCTCAGAACTCCATCTACGGCTTTTCACCTCTATAGTCTTGAAATGGGAGGGCGGGGTGGGCTATCCCAGCCCTGGACTTTATTTTACAGCTAAAAGCTTTACAGCCACAAAGTTTGGAAGGGTAGAAATGCAGAATGATAAAATGGGAAAAGGTACAGCAACAGTGTAGAAAGAGCAAAAGGCTATCCTTCTGGACACGCGGAGGCAATTCTTATTCATTGCTAGTGACTTGGCAATTGATTAATTCCACAGTTAGTTCATCGTATGCTCCTCTTTTTCTGATGTGAGATGTCTAGGCATGGGTACAATCAAAAGATTTGCTAATCTTTGGTAAACATTTATACTTGAGATGCAAACATTCCCTGATCTGTTTCAGAAATCTGAAAGGCTTTCTCTGCTCTATTTTGCTCTGGCTTGATCAAGAGCAAGATTTTTTTTAAAAAAATGAATTTTCATTGTTTGCAGTCTGGTACAGAAAAAAAATGGTTGAAACTCTAAAAAGACACTTCACCAAAATGAAATCAAATAGGTAGACGAATTAGTCCATCATGAAAATTTGGAGTGTGCCAGATTTAATAGAAAGCTATACTGTTTTAACAGTACTGTATAAAAAAATGCCCATAACTTTGCTGTTTGCAATTCACAACAGTAACAGTTCTGGGAGGGGGGAACATTTGTGCCAAACTTTAGACAGATAGCTTGAAGAGGTGTGTGCAAAAGTAAAATTATTCAAATGGAATTATGCTTTGAGGTGAAAGTATAAGAAATTAGTGCTCTTCTCATAAAATTAGACAGTTGCTAAGCATCTTCTGCCAGCCTAGCAGTTTGAAAACATGCAAGTGCAAGTAGATAAATAGGTACCACTTCTGCTAAGAAATGGAGATGAATACCGCCCCCTAGAGTCAGACACAACTGGACAGGAGAAACCTTTACCTTTTTAAAGCATATTTTAATGCAATTCACAATTCCAGCTCAGGACAAGAGCTTGGAGGTAGCAAGTGAAGCCAGTAATAACATTAACATTCTTTTCCCATTTCTCCACCACTCAAAATGCTATGACTGAGGACCTCATTGCTGTAGACACTCTCCCCACTCCTCTCCTCACCATGTTTTAACTAAAAAATTAAGTTTCTTTCTCTCTTTCTCTTTTAGGTACTGAGGGCTGTCCTTTCCAATGCAGTGGAACTCAAAGAAGAGAGATTTACAGAGCTTTGGTGCAGGACAGCTTCAGATCCACCTATCCACCCCTGGCCAAATACATTAAATGTAGATCCATTTGAAGTTAGCCTATTTTGCCCCATGATCCAGATTTCAGCCAGCTCAGATGCTTGAATGCATGCACATTTTGTTCCACACACTTTTCCTTTCTAACATGCAGATGGCTTACTGTGAGTGTTCATTTACTTTGAGCAGGTTTGGTTTTAATTTATACGGTGTCAGTCATACTATAGTAGCACCACCCAGTTGCTAATCCTTTCTCTTGCAGATTTATCACTAGATATTTCCATCTTTACTTCAGTCCAATGGAGTGTGCCAAACCATTGCTTTTGCTGTGGATTTTCCTGCTCTCTTACAATGCCAGAGTTTGCTGATGTACTGGAGTTAACTCAAGGCAGATAATGTGGAACTGACTTGAGAACTGCCTTGAGCGCCATCTATGGGCAGAAAGGTAGAACAGAAATCCAATAAATAAATAAATAACCAACCATATGAATACAGTGAAAATACAGGTAGTCCTCAACTTAACGACCCCAATTGAGCCCAAAGTTTCTGTGGCTAAAGGAGACATTTGTTAAATGAATTTTGCCCCATTTTATGATATTTCTTCCCACAGTTGTTAAGTGAATCACTGCAGTTGTTAAATTTGTTGTGTTCTCTGTATTCCCCCCCCCTTAATCCCCTATGCATATCCTGATCACCCATTAAGGGTGATTGCCCTTCACCATTCATCGCCCATTAAGGGTGATTGCCTTTCTCCATCTGCATACAGTTTCATGCCCGTTGCTGGTTGGCTAACTAGCAACAGGGTCTTGCCAGCCAATGGAATTGTGTGATTACAA
>NW_015387028.1:81747-95890 GCF_001527695.2 Protobothrops mucrosquamatus
CATGCCCGTTGCTGGTTGGCTAACTAGCAACAGGGTCTTGCCAGCCAATGGAATTGTGTGATTACAAGCCAGGGGAATCCCATAAAAGAGGGCTCCCCTGGCCCAGAGAGCCAGTCCGGATTTACTTTATGCCTTGCCAATAAACCAAGAGCTGACTGTCACTCGACTCGTGTCTTACTGCCTGCGCGATCCAACAAAATTAGTGATACGGTTGTTAAGTGAATCTGCCTTCCTCATTGACTTTGCTTGTTCAGAAAGTCGCAAAAGGTGACCTCATAAACCCGGGACACGGCAACCATCATAAATAATGAATCAGTTGCCAAGCATCTGAATTTTGATCACATGACCGTGGGGATGCTACAATGGTCGTAAGTGTGAAAAATAGTCATAAGTCACTTTTTTTTCAGTGCTGTTGTAATTTTGAATGGTCACTAAATGAATTGTTGTAAGTCGAGGACTACCTGTATCGAGAGTCATCTTATTTTAGAAAACAGTTAATATGGAGAGTAACACAGTAAAAAAAAACCTCTCTTGATCTTATCATAATGGAATTAATGCTTTAAAAAACAGTTTACCTTGGGTTAATTTTTTAGATCTTTTAACAGTATTCCTACACTTAGGATAAGCCCTTGTGTTTCATTTTCTTTTTTACACTGGAGTCCTCTACATTTTTATGTGCCTCAGAAGTCTGGGGGATAGGATGTCCATCAAGCCCTGAGTACTTGAGCAAATCAAGGGGAGTTGGGGATACATTTTGTGCCTACCTGGGCCATCCTTGATCTACTGTGCTGATGGGAAAGTTTGCAAGGAATATGTAACTGCATTCAGCTAAGTATTATTACAGGTGATCCCCAGTTAATGACCACTTGTTCAGAGACCATTTAAACTTGTGATGCTGCAGAACAAGTGGTACTCACGACTGGTCCTCACAGCTTTGGCTGCTGCAGCATCCCAGCAGTCACATGATTGTGATTCAGTAATTTGGCAACCAGTCCAGATTTCCAATGGTCATAGTGCAATCTGTGATTTCCCCTGCCAGGTTCCCCTGCCAGGTTCCCACAAGCAAATGTGGTGAGGAAGCCAGCAGAAAGTTATAAATTGTGATTGTATAAAGTCCTCAGTAATCTACATGGTCCTCACAAGGATTGCTGAAACTGCTGTCACTAAGTGCCATGATCATATGATGTTGAACTATACAACAGGCCTCACTTAGTGAAATTCAGATCCCAATTACCATCATTAAGTGAGGAGTGTACAAGTCTTTTGTTTAAATGACCTGGTTCTGCAATGTTATTGATCGCTTAAGATACTGTAAAGCCATTTCACTAATATGGTTAGAGTTTCCTTGCAGATCTATTCATTCACAAAGAAGGCTGGAGATTAAAGGGATGTGGCAGGAGGTCAAACTCACCTCAAATAGGCAATATAAATATAATTTATTCATTTTTATTTGGTTTCCTCTAGGGCCACCTGTAGAGAAAGCCCATCCCCTTTCTCAACTACCTTCCCTAAAAAGGGAAGGTTGGAAACAGGGTGAAAATTGTTAGGTCCAGTGAAGTCTTCTCGGGAGAAGATACACCATCATGCCCTTTCCAACATGGCAGATGCCACATCAGGACCACATATGGTCCTCACCAGTTTCAGAGGGATATACTGAAGTTCTAATGGAAAGGTAGGTAGGTTAGAAAACCCAAGGATCCTGTCTAGCCCTTCAGGTATTACAGTTATATACACCAGTCCTCTTCTCTAAAAAGAGAAGGAAAGAATTTCATGGGCTTTGCCCAACCTAATGTCTCCCAGTTATGTTCCAAGTACCCATCTACCAGTGGAAAGTTTGGCCGTGATTCCTATCCATCCCAAAAGCTGCCTGCGCCTGCAGGACCCCAGTTAGGAAAGGGTATACTGTATTAACTAATAACTTTAGATAGGCATTGTGCTTCTATAAAAATTGTAGTATAACATATAATTAGTCGCTAAGGTAATTGAAGAAGCTAAGAGCATACCTTAGATCTGTGGCTCAATTTTGAAATATATCCATAACCATAAAAACAATTATGATTTATTACCATTTGTTCCTTGTCACATTAACCCAGATTTTTCATCTGTCACTGATCATACTTAGACAAGTGGATTTGATTTTTAAAGTCTTTTAATGTGATAATTTTGAAACTGTCTTTTTTTTACATCTGTGTAAAGTTAAAATAGCCACGAAAGGAAGCAAGCAAGTTATGAGGTAATGATATGGAAAATTAAAACAAAAACAAAAACAAAACATACTGGCAAGGACTGAAAATAGTAATCAAATGCAAAAAGGGGGAAGAAAAATGAAAACAAAATCAAGAAAAGCATGTAAAACAAACAAATCAACAAATTAAAAAAGGATAAGAAATAAAAACCAGAATTGTATTTTGGTTATATTAAAATATATCATGGTAACATAAGATGAAGGGCAGTATAAAATAGTTCCAATCAATGCTTTAGTAATCCATTAGCATGAAAGCTGTTTCCCCAAGTTAAACCACACCCTAAAAGTTGTTTTATGTTTCAGAAAATTAATGTTCCATGTAAATATGGATTTCATCTTTATATAAAACATGGCATATGCAGCAAAAGAAGATACATATCTCATCACCTCTTGGAAGCCCAACACAGACACATACACACACACACACACACATACACACACAGCGAGAGAGTTTTAAATTAGAAATGCCTAATTCAACTAGCTAGATTATCCAATCATATTTAATTGTTGTAGAGGTATTTTTAGATGGGCTTAGTTTTACTATGCATTTCTAATTTAAAGGGCTTTTTGTGTGTATGTGTTGATAAATCAAACTCACAAGAACACCTCTGAGTTTTCCATTGCATCTATATTAAGAAATCTGGTCTGATAACTTGTTTAAATATTATTCCAAGTAGGGAAGATTACCATATCAGTTATTTCCACAGTGATAGGCTGTGACAGAGTTCTTGTCTAATGAGATTTTGTTTTTGAAATCCTCTAATGAAGTTACGTTGAGTATATTTTCATTCGCACTAAATTCCAGCTCTCTTTTAAAACAGTGCAAATTACCACAATTAATATTACCCTATTATTTGGCATAATTCCTGCAGATTTCATCTTTTGTTCTGTCATTTATCATCTGGAGTTTTTAGCACTGTACAGACTGATTTCAACACCCACCAATGTTCTTTGGAAAGCAGGATAGTTTTTATGTAGATTAAAAATAGTAAATGAGCTCCATGTTTTCACATTTCCTACCTGGGTTTTTTTGCGAGGGGGGGGCGTAACAAGATATGGAATATTTCTTTTCTACTCCTAGCTTGACATCTGCCTTGAAAACAGGGATACTCTTTCCCTCTTCCTGACTTATAATCCTCTTTTTCCTGTTTTATGGGTCATGTATTTTTGGTTCTGTGCTCATCTTTAAGCCACCAAAGTTTCTATCTGGGGCCACACTTCTCTTCTCTTCTCTTTCCCTTGGAAAAGGCATCTGTATACACAAAGGGAGATATATCCAAGGTTGTATCATGCATTAAAATGAATAGAAAGAGTTACTCATCCAGAAACTCCATTTGAAGTTAATATCCCCATGCTTTCAGGAGAGTATTTCTCAGACTTAACTTCTTCTGATAAAAACTACTCAAGCTTTAGCCTTTTTTTTGCATTCCATGTATTGGTGAGATTGCTTAGTTTTTCATACTTGGAGATTCTTAAACATCTACATGAAAACATTGAAAAAGCTGACCAACTGGCACAGTGTGACACGTCATGAATATGCAGATCTCACCCTATGGGTTATTTCTATATGGGATCAGGCCAGAAATGCAGTAGGGATCTTGACCTGGTACCCAGAGTTCGCTAGATGGACACAATAAGAGAATAACAGAATAACAGAGGTACAGTAGAAGGGACCTTGGAGGTCTTCTAGTCCAACCCATGGCTCAGGCAGGAAAACCTATACCATTTCAGACAAATGGTTGTCCAATCTCTTCTTTAAAACTTCCAATGTTGGAGCACCCACAACTTCTGAAGGCAAGTTGTTCCACCAATTAATTGTTTAACTGACATGAAATTTTTCCTTAATTCTAGGTTGCTTCTCTCCTTGATTACTTTCCATCCATTGCTTCTTCTCCTGCTTTAAGCTACTTTGGAGAGTAGGTTGACCCCCTTTTCTTTGTGGCAGCCCCTTAGATATTGGATGCCTGCTAATCCTTCTTTTAATTAAACTAGACATACCCAATTCCAACAACCATTCTTGTTTTAGCCTCCAGCCCACTAATAATCTTTCTCTGCACTCTTTCTAGAGTCTCAACATCTTTTTTACATTGTGCAACCAAAACTGGATGCAGTATTCCAAGTGTGGTCTTACCAAGGCATCATAAAGTGGTATTAACAGTTCATGTGATCTTGATTCTATCCCTCTGGCAGTGGTGGGATTCAGCCAGTTCATACCACTTCAGCAGAACCAGTAGTTAATTTTTTGTTGTCCAGGCCCAGAATGGACTTCCGGAAGCAGCATCTACACAGAGAACCAGTTGTTCACATATTTGAATCCCACCAATGCCCTCTGGTAATGCAGTTTAGGACTGTGTTGGCTTTTTTGGCAGCTGTAGCACACTGCTGGCTCATATTTAAAAGGGTAAAATGGAATCCCACCAATGGATTCAGATTCAAAATCTGAGTTCAGAGATTGTCCATTTGCAACTCTTAAAGGCACAATGCTCCTCTAGATAGAGCTGGTTTAAAACCCATTGTATCACTTAGACATTACCACCTTACTGGACTATGGCAATGTGGTCTACATGGGGTTGTCCTTGAAAGTCATCCAGAAATTTAAGCTGGTTCAGAATGCAATGACCTGAAGAAGTAAAACCAAGGTTTATGGGCTCACTGCATTGTAAATTTGCAGATCTGTACATTGGGGAAACAAAACAACCATTACACAAATGCATGGCACAAGGTAGGACAACAAACCCATCAGGACAAGATTCAGCAGTCCATTTGCATTTAAAAGACAAAGGCCACTCTTTTGAAGAAAGCAAAGTCCACACTTTGGACAGAGAGGACCGCTGGTTTGAAAGAGGGGTCAAAGAGGCCATCTATGTCAAAATTGAACAGTCCTCTGTCAACAGAGGGGGAGGGATACAACATCATCTATCTCCAGTCTACAACACAGTCCTTTCAGTAGTTCCAAGAAGGCTCCACACCCATCTGCACTATTCAGGTGATCCTGAGGACATAGATAAACTTCCAAGGGGCCTCAACAACTCTCTAAAACACAGGTGTCAAACTCAATCGTGTCACGTGACATATTGCGATGTTTTTTGTCTTTGCAGAGCCAGGGTGGGTATGACCTGCGTGTGATGCATCCGGTCCGTGGGCCGCCAGTTTGACACCCCTGCTCTAAAAGAATACAAATGACTAGCTGTCTGCAAGGAATATACATCCTTTGATTCCCCACCATCCAGTCAGAGCTGAAGAAGCTTCTTGGATGAGAAGCGAAACATCTTCAAAGAAAAACAAGAAAGTCCAGTTGCCTGTTGAGAAAGCACCTTTGGGACAAACATGACTTGGATGACTGAGAATCTCCATGGACATTTTCCTATTTGTAGTAGGAGAAAATATTTATGATCCTTATTCCAGTCACAATATCTTCAGTTTTAAAAGAATCAAGAAGTGATGGGAAGATGTCTAATTCGGTATTTTATAATTTGGCAATTTTAGCCTATGTGATCTTCAACTCGCAGAATTCTTCAGCCAGAAAGTCCACATGTCTTCAACATTGGTCCACAGGCTTAGAGAGCTACCACAAGTTAGAATTGGCCATATTGGTGCTGATAAACAATCAGAACTGGCAGCCTTTTATTAAGTATTAAGTATCGGTATTCTTATTATTCTTTGCTCTTAAACATTGTTTTATGTTGTGAAGCACCCTGAGTATGTGAAATGCTTATATAAGTAAATAAGCATGTGACTCAGTGGTGGAATTCAAATACCTGAACAACCGGTTCTCTTATTTGATGCAGGCCTGGGCCTCCGAGGCTTAGAATGGACTTCTGGGAGTGGCATCCATTCACTTCTGGCCGGCCGTTCTAGGCCTGGGAGGCCTCCTCCAGGCTCTGAGGCCTAGAATGGACTTCTGGAAGTGGCATCCACACACTTCCGGCAGGCCATTCTAGGCCTGGGAGACCTCCTCCAGGCCTCCAAGGCCTAGACTGGATTTCTGGACGCCAGCCGGTTCTCCAAATGCAGCACAATTTAGCTACCGGTTCTATTGAACTGGTGCGAACCAGCTAAATCCCACCACTGATGTGACTGAGTTAGAATCTCATTCCCCCAGCCCTGTCCTGCCAAAACAATAGTGCAGTGATGGTGAAACTTTTAGAGACTGAGTGCCCAAACTGCAACCCAAAACCCACTTATGCATCATCGAGTGCCGGGTGGGTGTGGTCCATTGGCTGGGTGTGGCCAATTGGGTGGGCGTGGCTGCAGTGGTAACGGCAGACTGGGTGGGACTAAAAAGTTCAATCAATCAATTCCAACTTTGCAAGATCTTTTTTTTCCCAATGAGAAGTTGAAATTGACTGATTTAACCTTTTTTTTTTTTTTTTTGCACAGGTCTAAAGCGAAAAGGTTTTATAAAACCCAGCTGAAGGCCTAGGACTGGGGCGACGGTGTGCGTGCCCACAGAGAGGGCTCTGAGTGCCACCTCTGGCACCCGTGCCATAGGTTCGCCACCACTGCAATAGTGGCTATTTGTCAGAATTATGGCTGTTTCCCAAAACATTGGCATCAGAAACACTAGAGGGCAGTAAAGAGGCAAATGTGAATGCTTTCTAAGAGCTCTGAAGTTACCTAATTTCTTATCTTCAGTGTGTGCCAGAGGATAATCAACAAGAAAAAACATCTCCTTCCCTTTGAAGGGAAAAAAATGTGCTTGAAGGAGTTCCCTGACCCTTAAAATATGCCGCATTCAATCTGCAGCACTGTTCTGTTTGAACCAAATTTTTTTGAACCAAATCCCCATACAACTTTCTTAGAACATCTTGTTCAACATCAAAGAAGCTTCTATAGTAAAACTCCACACACTGGCTGGGAAAACAGAAACGAGAGATTTTGGAATTCCATCATCTGCAATAGTTCCAGAGAATAAATTATACAAAAACTAAGTAGTTATAAAACATTGTTCCAAAAAGGGTAACATACTCGGAGTGTGGGGTGGGTGAAGAGGCATGGGCTACTATGATGGGAATGAAACACAGTTCTATAAATTAGAAAACTCTCCAGCTATGGGATATTGACCTTGTAATTTTGCTCAAGAGCGTTTTTGATATAATTTAGGACTGCCTTTCTTTGCAATTTACAAATGAGAGAATCTGTAAAGCAAAGGCTGTTATTAACTCCCATCTGCTGGAGGAAGACTCCCACTGTTTGAAAGGTTTTCGTTTCTACAAGCTATGCAAATCTGCTAACAATTCAGTATTTATAGTATTTACCAACCACTTAAAAAAAAAACCATGCAAGAAGTGCCTATGCAAATATGGTACAAACATTAACCCCTCCTCTTTCTGGGCTGAATGTCATGGATCCTTTGGAGAAATTTTCATTTTCTTTCAAAACACAAAAGAACTTGTGGCTGTGCAACACTTTCTCATTTCATGTATTTCAGCAAATACAGTACATACTGGCTGCTACTCACATTTCAGGTTAAGGGTTTTAAGTATTTAGTCCATTAAACTCATATTTGATCCAGTGTGCTGAAGAGTGGAAGAATGCAAATAAGAGAGAGAATCTTGCAAAACAGTCAAATGCTGCTCTTAAACAAAATTTGCCATGAAAGTAAAACTAGATGGCTTGGCGCATCTTAAGAAACGAAAAGATGAAAATAAATGTTGCATTTCTGTCAAGAGTATAATGAAGGAAAACTTAGAAACTAAATCTTTCCTTAATAATGTTTCATAAATTTTCTTTTTTTTTTCTTTCCTCTTTTTCCCCGCCAGATGATTTATCTTTAAATAATAAAATAGCAGAAAAATTGGCATTCAGCTCAGAGATTTTAAAAGATCTTTAAAATCCTTTGTATTTTTGTTTAAAAATAACTCAGTGTAGTCTGCTTTTTATGGCAAATCCCTCACCAATAACATACAGTACTTTATCAGCTGTATAACTTTTGGTAATTTCTCTATCCCCTTACTGATATTTATTTCGTATTAGTTCTTTTTCTCTTTTTTTCTTGTCTATTTTTTTTAAAAAAAATGATTGAAATCACTTTTTTAAAATATTGCAAGGAACATTAGATGGATGAATGGCCATTGAAACAGAAAGCCAATGAGATCACAAAAAGACCGCACACAGAATAAAATACAAACAAAAGACTTTAAGTAGACTGGTTTCAGTAGACTTCCTTTGTGTTGGAATTCTGCCCAAAGTGTTTATATTTTCTGTTGACGCTGGAATTACTTAAGCAATGTTCCATAACAAAAGGATGCACTGTAATGGTTAGTCAATTTCCCTATATTATTTTTTTAAAGTTCAAATATTATTTTAGGATACTTACATTTTCCAGAAATATACATATTTTTTTAAAAAAAAGTATGATTGTGCATGTTTTGAAAATGATTCAGAAGAGCAGCTTTGGACTTCATACAAGTACAAGAATGGAACCTGTTCATCCAAGCAGCCTAACTTTGTCCAACCTTCCTGATAAATCTGGAAAAAAGATGCCATTGGTTTAAGGAAGTCATTCATTAAAACTAAAAGGAATTTTAAAACTGTCAGCTTTTTTCAGGCTTCTATGGAGTCAGGCTACTTCAGTAAATAGCAGAAATAATGAAGATTAGGGAGGAGGTAAAAAAAAAATTATGTTGTGTCCATGTCTGTTCGATGATAGCCCTGCCTCTTGTTCATGTGTTGTACATGTAATGCACATGAAAAGGGGAGCAGGATTTCAGCTGCACAGTTGCAACTGTCATCTTAAGGGTTTTTGTTTTTTTTAACCTTCCCAAGGCTTTTGTGGAAAACTGCTGTGTGTACACTCATACAAGGTCTGGTGCATTCTTTCTAAATCATTCTTGACAGCTCCCTCCTTTTTTAAAAAAAAAAAATCAACATTCAAATCAGGTTCTGAAGTACCAGGAATAGAGAACATAATGCACTTCTCTATTGCTGTAGAGTACATGCTAAATATAGTGTGTAAATAAACATGAGAGAGAGGGGGAGAATAGAGCATGCAACATGATTTGAAAAGCTCAATCCAGTGAAAGTAGCAGAAATGAGAAAAGATCCATGAGAATGAGCAAGTAAATCCCCAAAAGTAAGTGGTCGACACAGAGATAGAAAACATATTACGCTGTGCCAGTTGTGCTGAGCCAGTATGCAAGGTGGAAGTATTATTAGACCCATTTACTGTATGTTAACTAAGAACTAATGGAGTCTATAGAATAGTGAAAAGAAAAGCATAGGCCTTAATGTAGATGCTATAAATTTCATTTGTTAGAAAGGGATAAAAATGGAAATGTCCTCTATAGAATAGGAAGGATCAGCTGGAGCAACACAGTTAAAGAGGAAATGCAGCCTTATCCTTTAAAAATCAGATCAAAATCAGTATCCCAAAATTACACATCGCAGCTGCTTAGGAGATTGTAGAAGATATTAAGGCCATCATAGAAATGAAAAGAATTCAATCTGATTTCCAAAGGAACATTCATCTGTCCTGCAATTCAAGAATTCTAATCCGGGATCTACATTGTAGCTCCTCAAGCAGCAGATGCAAATTAGTTGGAGGAGCAATGCAAAGTTGCTGGCTTTCACTACCGCAGTGGTGGCGAACCTATGGCACGCATGCCAGAGGCGGCACTCAGAGACCTCTCTGTGGGCACGTGCACCATTGCCCCAGCCCCGCCTCCCTCTGTGGGCCCCCTCCTCACCAGCAGCCCCCCCGGAGGAGAGTCTCCTCTGGGCGCGGCCCACGCAGAGCAGCGCAGCCAAGGACATATCATCCAGGCAGCGGGGACATGACTCCACCCTCGCACCCTGCCGCACGCAGATGATGCTGCAGGGCGCGGGTGGAGGGTGTGGCTGCTCTGGTGCTGCAGGGCCACCTGGGCAATCTACTGCAGCAGGCCGTGGAGGTGGTAGATGGCCCTGCAGACAGGCGGGGGGTGGAGTGGGTGGGGCGTTTTTTGGGCACTCGGTGTCTAAAAGGTTCACCATCACTGCACTACCGTATTCCTTCCTGTCGCACCTTTGGGAATAGCAAATCTTTGTGTCATACTGTTGCTAGAACAGATCCTTGGTAGTTTTATCAGTTTCTCTATATTAAATAGGGAAGAACAATACCTTGTCCTTTGTTTTAGGCAATAAAATGTCTTAGGTCAGCTCTGAAGAGATCACCTTTAAGTAATGCATGTTATTCCAGGTATTTTGAATAATGCAAAATGTCAGACCATAAACATGTAACCCTTAGATAGACCATGTTGAATCAAATCAAAGAAGTAGCTAGCTGATATCTTTTTTATATTGTAGTCAGCCAGATCTTTATGGAAAGCCGATCCAAGAATAAGTCTACCAGCATCCTGAATTCACTGAACTAGACTGAATGTCATTGATTGATTACGTGCCATAAAATAATTTTTGATCCTAACAACCACATAGCTTTTCCCCATGAGGATCTATCCCTAACCTGTTCTTTCAGTTCATCCAGTGGTACACTCATTGCCACTATAACTGAGTCCAACTATCTTGATGTTAGCTGGATCTTTGCATAATGTGTCCAAAGTAAGACCATTTTTTAAGCCTGATCATTGGTGCCTCTGCTGAGAACCCTGGATTGATTTGTTCAACAATCCCTCCATTTGTTTTCTTTCTGTTCATGTTGTTCTCAGGTGTCTTCTCCAATACCAAAGTTCAAAGGCATCAATATGCTTCCTATTCTGCTTCTTTGAAGTCCAACTTTCAATTCCTTACAGTGTCAGAATCATGCAAATCATGGTTTGCATGATTCTGATCTTTGTAGGTATAGACACATCATAAAATTTGAATATCTTTTCCAAGGCCCTCGGGACTACTGTCCCAGAGTTAGTCTGTGGCATATTTCTTGATTGCTTGTTCCTTTACTCTTGATGGTCGATCCTAAAGCAAAAGCTATCCAACACTTCAGTGTGTTCATGTGAGGCTGGTTGTTCTACCTGTTGTCATTAGTTTGGCATTTACATGTTTACACCCATTTTTTTCACTTTGCTCTATGACATTTAGTACTAAGACTTGAAGATCCTTTGAAAGTTCAGCTACAGGGGTAGTATCATCAGCATAGCTTAGGTTAGGAATATTTTATGTAAATGAAATGTAATTTTATCTCTCAGCCTCAGCAGCCTCAATTATGATTCTGTGCAACCTAAAGTAATGTTGAAAATGGTTATATAAAAGGGCTCAGAACTATGCTATTGGCCATCAGCCCAATACCTTTAATAACATTAACAGAACAGGACCAAATTATTTTAGATCTGTGGCAGATACAGAGAGCCAGGGGAAGGTATGGCACCCGGGAGAGAGTTTTTATGAAGACATTTTGGTGGACAAGAATGGAACTCCTAAGGGTTTGAACTAGCCTGTGTGCTAGAGTTCTCCATGTTGGTGGAACTGGGATTTGTTTTAATTACAAATGAAAGGCAAGCAAGCGTTATTGACAGCCAGCCTAATAAAATGGACTGATGTAGCTAACATTTTATCCTGCCCTTTAGAAAGTAGAACAAGATGTATGGGTGGTTTCAATGACATATTAAGCCAGAAATGTGTGAAAGTCAGGATGATGGTTTTCAATGCCCAGGTAAACCAGGATTCGTGATATCAACAAATTTTAGATTAGGCTAGTTTTGATTTTGTTTGAAACTGGCTTATTTGGACATACTTTAAAAACATTTCCAAGTATAGATTTAAATTAAAACTTCTCTCTTTACCTGCTTATGTAAAGAGGGCCACAGTATCACTAAAATAGTTGTTCATATTGTGGTTTCCTGAATTAATATAAGATCTGAATAAAACCACACTCCTTCTGTTTTCCATCATAAGAAGTCTTGAGCTATTTAAAATTAGGCTTCATAAAGACTGGTTTCATTCAATAAGCTAAGCCATAATGTGGTTTGTTTAATTTTATCTTAGCACGTTATGAGAATCCAGATCCAATCAATCAGATTTAGACAAGCTGCAGCTTACTAAAACGTGTGGAGCAGATTTACAGCTTTTTCTTGTTATTTCAGCCTTAACTCCATAAACAGATCTCCTACAAACTGGTTCTCCAAATGGTAGGTAATGTATCTTTTCCACAAGTAAAATGAAGAGGGGACAACCACTTGTTTGAAATGGTATAAGATCTCCTGCTTGAGCAGAGGGTTGGGGTAAAACAGTGGCCCCCAACCTTTTGGGCACCAGAGACCAGTTCCATGGAGAGTCCTGTGGAATGGAGGAGGTGTGGTTTTACATGCTGCCTGCATCCCATGGATGGGGCTTCACTTGTTTCTGGACTGTCATGGACCAGTGCCAGTCCACAGACCAGAGATTGGGGACCCCCGGGCTAGAAGACTTCCAAGATCCCTTCCAACTCTGTTATTCTGTTAGATCTTCCTACAACTGATACAAGATACACATGGGAGATGTACCTCTCTTGCTATATGCCTAACCTGGCAAGGTGAAACAACACCATGCCTCAGTGCCAATGCTGGCAAATTCATAACCTCAGCACTGTTAGCATTAAGAACATCTGAAATGGGGCTCATACACATAATGATCTGAGCTCTGAAGCTTGCTATGCTATCAGGAATCCTCTGTCCCCATCTTCGCACGTTTCATCCTTTTCAATGTTCTATCGGATTAGTTGTTGCCCATACAATGGCAATAAATGAGCTATAAAGATAGATATTTATGGGAACATCAAGTTTTAATCAGTATCATGAATATTCATTTGTTGGATCAGCTATGGTTTATATGTGTTGTTCTTCTTCTTCCAAGGAACCATTTGGGTAAGAATCTACTTCAAAATCCTGCTGGGAATATTCTTTTGTGTGCAGTAACATTTTTACACATTGTATTGACATAGTACAAAAATTCTTATGGATGTTCTGTTCCCAGGAAATATGTTCTTTTACACTGTTCATTATGTCCTTCTAACTGAAACACTTCAAAGAATCCTATTGTGTCACAAGAATTATTGGAGGTACTCTTTTCTTACTGCATAGTAGTTTACTTCCTGAGTTACATACATGTGATCCTCTTATTCCATCAATAATTGTATTCTTTCACAAACAACTAGACAGCTTTTAAAGCCTTAAGAAAATATGGGAAAAGCAGAAACTATTGTGCAATCCAAGCACTGAAAACCTAAAGTGTCACAAAAGATGGACTTAAGTGAGATGCTTTCAAGCTATGGTTCCACTATCAAGACCCAGTTGCCAAAGGACCATGGCCAGGAGTAGCATTCATCAGAGAACAGGTTTTTCAGTAATATTGATAGGCCAAGTCCCTGTTGAATATCTGCAGAAACTTCAGCTTATAACTTCTAGAAACATTCAACATCTGTCCCTTTCAGCTCCATTTTCCACCTTATCCAGGAAGCCACAATGAAACAGATGGGAAAGTGACAGGTAAGTAGCCAGGAAACAGAGGTTAGGGAGCATATATCTGAGAGGACTATTTGTGTAATGGTATTAGATGACTATTTGTGTAATAATTAAGACATCAGGCTAGAAACTAGAAGACTGTGAGTTCTAGCTTTATCTCAGGGAAAAGGTCAGCTGGTTGACCCTGGGCCAGTCATTCTGTCTGAGCCCTAGAAAGAAGGCAATGGCAAATCTTGCCAAAAAAAAGCTTGCAAGGACTTCTTGAAGCAATTGCCAGGAATCAAGATGGACTCAAAGGTGCATGTGCACACACACACACACACACACAGAGAGAGAGAGAGAGAGAGAGAGAGAGAGAGAGAGAGAGAGAGAGAGAGAGAGAGAGAGAGAGAGACCATGCACAGCAGCCTCTAAGTCTTTTTAATTAAACTCTTCAATCAAGCTCCCCCTCTTCGTATGCATGCTCCCAGAATTTTACGGCTCCCAGTGTTTTCTTTTCTCTGGGAAACGGGTTCAAGTGGCTCTT
>NW_015387028.1:95990-126443 GCF_001527695.2 Protobothrops mucrosquamatus
TATAAATATCTTTCATAGTTCCAATTATTCTCATTCAATTACATGGGAAAAAATTGCAAGGCATTTTTCCCCAAAGAAAGTTGAGAGAAATTACCCTGGATGGGAAATTTAACTCCAGCACTTTTTTTTTAGTTAGAAAGGAGTTGAATGAAATGTGTATATCCACGTACCTTTCAACTTTTATTGTCCTGTCATTCTGCAGAGATGCATATCTGTTTGGAAAGCCCATCATTCAATTAAAATTTAAGATTCTTCAGATAAGGAAGCATGAGAAGCCAAGAAGGCTGCAGAGAGATGGGCAACTGTATGTTAGATAAAAATGATGGCAGTATCTTCTGCACTTTTGTAGTAATGAGTGAATTTATGAAGTATTGTCTATGGACATTGATTGTAACAGCCTGAGAATGCATCAGAAAGAGAAATATTTCTTTCACAATAGAGGAAAACCTTAGGGGAAAGCAGAAAACAGATTTCAGCATAATATGACTGTTGGTTGTTCTAATTCATGCCACATTTTCAAATAAATTTACAAGATATATAGATATCCCATGTGGTACTACTGAATTAAATTTCAGTTGTTTATAGTCAGGACTATATAGTGAGTTGTTGGAGGTTGCAGTTCTAACTTAAGATGAATATTGCCATTCCAATCACATTATTGTTCTCTCTGGAGAAAGTTCTAGTGCTGGGAAAAGAGGACGGAAATAGAAGAAGAAGATAACTAGCAGCAAGATGGATGGACTCAGTTACAGTGGTGATGGGTGCATCTGTTGGAAGACCTGAAGCACCAGATTAGGAATAGACCATCATGAAAGTCTGTTTGCATACTTGACAAGAGTTAACACTAATTTGATGACACAAAATCAATTTTAAAAACACATTATTCCAGTCTTTCTGTATGTCATTTGCTAATCTGTGAGTTCATAATATATGCTTCTTCTTCTACCTTACGATGGTAGCAATTTCAGCTGGTAACTGTGTTTGGCTGATCCAAATGTTCTTTGCTTGTTCCTGGTTTTGACTGCTAGATTGTCCAAGTATCTCAATCTTAGTTAGATTCTTAGAAGCTGTGAGAATAGATTCCTGAGTAGGGCAAAGTTGGGCTGGTAAATTCCCACTTTTCTACTCTAGGATTTATGGAGTCTGATGAATTTCGAAAGTGTTTTACAGTAAAATCCTATTTGCATGCAGATTCTCCTGATAAATGTAAACAACCACACCATTGTATCCTCTAAAATTAGTCTCAAGGTCCTTTAAAAGAAGATTGTGCAATATATGGGAAAACAGTAAAATTTGTCACCAAGGTAGTGTCATATTATTGCATTACTATGTTAATTATATATAGGAGTTATATATAGGAATGGAGGGGTGAAGTCCTTGCATGGATTTGGCATTCACATCCATGGAAAAAAACTGCACTGGCCTTATCAATATTATGTCTAAACCAAATCTGATCCCACTTGATGTCACATGTTTCACCCCAGCCCCAATGTGCATTGTACATTAAATATTTATGCTCTGTTTTCAACGTGGATACAACCTGAAGCAACCTTCTCTTCATAGTTGTTTGATTGCATGAAGCATACAAGGTTCATATGATAAAGCAGGTTTCTATATGCATCAGACTTGCTGCGTAGGATAAGAAGAACTTGAACAATGTAATAAACAGTGCTGTATCTTCTATGTAGGTTTAGGTATGCAGTTCTGATTAGTCCCCATCCAAGTTCCTAATTCTGTAATGTTTCCTAATGTAATATTTCTGTAATTTTCTGTAATGTACTTCTATAATGTTTCATTCATTCATACTGCTAACTCAGGATAAGAGTTGGCAGCTGATCCACTTAAGACCACTGTCAGGTAAGGTAAATGCGGAGAATATGCTGAAACCCATAGTTTAAAAATGCAAAAAGATTGTAAATATGTTACTTCTGAAAATGATTTGGCTGCCTGTGGATATGATTGGAGAAATAGACTATGTGGATGAATGTGGCAGAAAATGGGACTATTTCAGTAACAGAAGTAGTAATACAGGACTCATGACTTAGTTTACCTTTACGTATTTGATCTATAAAATCACTTCTTTTTAGTAAAAGAATCAGGACCATTTAACTATATATCATCTTCAGATCAAATCTCTATCAAGCCTAGTTACTTCTTTCCTCCATTTCTTCTAAACTGTTGGAGATTTAAGATCTACACAGACTCCAGAGAATGCTTATTAAAATGTTTCTCCCAATTTCTCTGCCCACAAGTAAAGTGGAGAATGTTGAGCCTAACCACAGCTCAGTTTTCATATGATTTTAATATTGATGAAAGAAACCATAAACTTGCCACTCTTTCCATTCATGACTTGTTTTCTCCTTCCCACAGTTAACAATATAATTTCATTAAGCTAAATAAATTCATTAACCGTACTCTCTAATGAAAGGTTATCAACAAATTTTATTTTTCTCTCAATTAGATCATTCATAGAACTGTCTCACCTCATATACAATTACTGGTGTATAGGGCAAACATCTTTGTGAGGCCAAATTAAATTGTAGTATGGGGCTGGAAAAAGTCATAACCCATCACTAAAAGTATATGTCTCTATGCATATGATTTCAGGTTCAGTGTCTTAAGTCTTACATGAGTTCAGTTCACCTGAAATAAACTCACAAAGTAAGAAACTACTTATGTTTGGAGCATTACAAGGATGCTTTCCTACTAGAGTAGCATCCTGATTTTCATTGAGTAAAAGCACAAACGCAGAGACTTTAACCTATAATATCATTTGATTGTTGACTCTGCGCTGTTTGTTAGCCCAACCACATGGCTTAGTATTATGTGTAAATCACACCATTACATTTCGATCATAGTTAAGGTACACCATAACTTAGTCTAAAATGTGAATAAGCTGCAAGATATCATGTGTCGCAATCAAGGAAGGTCAAGATTATTACAAGGCAATGAAACGTCAGGACCTTGGACAGCACAGAGCACTAGTTCCAAGTTGGTATATTGCTGCACAGAAAAAAAACTATTAATTCCAGTAAGGTCTAGCACAGTGTTTCTCAACCTTGACAATTTTAAGGCATGTGGACTTCAACTCCCAGAATTCTGGGAGTTGAAGTCCACATGCCTTAAAATTGTCAAGGTTGAGAAACACTGGACTCTAGCAGGCTATTAAAGCTTTAAGTAGGCTGGCACAGCCTGGCCTTTTTTGTGGCCCCCCACCACTTCTGGATTGACTACATGACTACAACATTTCTGTAATCTCATGTTCATGTATGTTTGAAGGAGGAGAACTTGTGAAGCTGACATGGAGGACAGTTTACATCAACAAGCTGTCAAGGCACAGACTGGTATTGACCTGATTCTTTTTAGTGAAGCAATTTGTGATTCATCTGATCCTGTGGTCTCTCTCAAGATGATGCTAACTTTCTAAACTAAGAGAGGATGAAAGAAGGAAATAATAGACAGTACTGCTTTAGAGAGGCCATAGCCTATTCAGATCCTCTTCTTTATATGAATGTGCCATCTATTGGGGGAATCTTCATGTGATGCTCTTAAATGTATGTAATGGAGAAAATAATGTGTCATCTCCACAGTTCAAAACATATTTATTGTATATACCACAGTACTTGACAGCTGAATATGGAAATGATTATGGAATTTAGAGACAATTCAAAGGAATAACACGATAGAGAGAATGCTCAGTTTAAAGATATCAATGAAAAACATTTGATGCTATAGCTTAAAGACATTGAAAAAGTTTCCAAATAAAATTTGAGGTCAGCTGATCATTGTTCCTTCAATCACTGCTAGGTACATCTTGCAACTCTACAGCATGATTTTTCTTAAATGGAAGACATGCATATTTTCAGTAAACAGATCTTACAGTTTCTGGTGCTTTGATTCTGCTACCATACAAGCTCACAAGAATAGCAACTGGACCTACAATGACTCAAATTTATATTCTTAAATTGGGGGCTGCAGAAGTGTGCATGAACCAAAATCTATGAAGTCCGTATATCATGCTATGCCATCAACTCGTTCATTTCGTTTTCATGTAAGGTAGGTGCCATCCCAACCATTGTGGTTTATAAACCTGTTTTGGGGACAATAACTCAATGTAATGAATGAATCCAGACACTATGTCTCAAGTGGCCTGAGGCTATAAATCTCTGTCATTTTGTCTGGTACCCAGTTAACATCCATCATCTCAAACATGCATGGGCAAAGTAAGAGTAATCTCTCCAGGGGCTGCTGATAATTTGCTGTGTAATTTCCACCAGTTCTGAAAGCAATTGCTAATCAAGAATGCAGAAACTTAACTTAAAAAAAAATTCAGCACCGAGTGGAAATATTTCTTAAGGAGCTCTTGATTGCTGTGATTAATGACCATATGAAGACAGAGTTGGGATTTTTGTCTTTCTTGCCTTGAAAAAAAAACCAATTTCAGAAAATCTCACCCTGTGTTTAAACCAATACTATTTATTTCAACCTCAAATAAACATCACCCCCTTTTTGCTGCAAGTTCATTTCAAAAACAAAAAGTTTAGGGGACAAATCCAACCTATGATATTTTGCTACCTGAACAAAGGATGAGATAGTCTCTCTGTCTGTCTGTCTGTCTGTCTGTCTGTCTGTCTGTCTGTCTGTCTGTCTCTCTCTGTCTCTCTCTGTCTCTCTCTCTCCATCCTCAACTTGGACAAAAACTCAATGGACTTACAATTGAGTCTTAGGTCATTATCATCCCCTATTAATTAACATGCAAAAACTGGAGGGTAATAAGGTGGGAGCTTAGGAGGAACTGAGCATGTTGTATAAATTATATCTTCCTACTACACTTTTCATTACTCGCTATTCCTAAGTATCTGTTACCCAAAGTAGCTGCCTTAGTCTAATTGAACATAGGGCTCCCCAGTGCAGATAAACATACCATACCCAAAGAGAATGCAAGGATTTCATCAGCAGGGCTTAGAGAAGTGAGAGGAGGGCTGCTCACCACTCTTCAAATATTTGTTGTCTGTTACATTTAGATGGCTATCCAACCATAATAACTAAGGCATCATGCAATACTAAAACGCAGAAACCAAAACAATGAAAAAAGAACAATGTACATCTCAGAAGAACAAAATCAAATAACACAAAAATATTAAAAGAGATGCACCATTCATCCAAACTCAAAACCTGTGGGAAAAGCCAGGGTTGCAAAGACATTTTAATAACAGTAGCAGGGGCCAGGCACAATAGTTCTCTGGGGAGATGCTATTCCAGAGACAGAGAAGATTCCCTTTCTGAACCACATCATTTAATCTGTTGGACCTGGAACGTGCCCACTTGCCCAGTTATACAGAGCAGGCAGAAACATCACTGCTTCAGACAGGAAGGCAGTGCAGAGAGTGGTGAGGATGGCTGAAAAGATCATTGGCAGTTTCCTCCCTTCCATCCAGGACATAGCATATATAAGCATTGCTTGAGCAGGGTCCGCAAGATTATCTGGGACACTACACATCCTCTTCATGACCTGTTTTCCTTGTTACCTTCTGGGAGGAGGCTTTGTGGTATCCGAAGCAGAACATCCAGATTCAGTCACAGTTCTGTTCCATACAGTATTAACCTTGTGAACTCTAAAGCTTCCTCCTTCCATTATGTATTCAAGATGGACAGTGATTAATATTTATATGCTACTTATATGTAAGGGTGTAGGTCTATACATATGTTGTATATAATATGTTTACATGTGTGTTATGTATGTGTACACTTTGAGACCAAGCAACTAAATTTCATTTTTAATGTGTGCCATTATGCCGACAGGAAAAAAATGCCAATAAAGTTTATCTGTCTATCTATCTATCTATCTATCTATCTATCTATCTATCTATCTATCTATCTATCTATCTATCTATCTATCTATCTATCTATCTATCTATCTATCTATCTATCTATCTATCTATCTATCTATCTATCTACATTCAGAGATAAGCAGGTCCCTTAGATCGGGGTCCCCAACCCCCGGTCTGTGGACCGGTACTGGGCCATGGCATGCTAGCAACTGGGCCGCACAAACAAGCAAAGCCCCATCCGTGGGATGCAGGCAGCACACAAAACCACGCCCCCTCCAGTCTGTGGAAAAACCTCTCTCCATGTAACTGATGTCCAAAAGGTTGGGGACCTCTGCCTTAGATAGTCAGCCTCTATGCCATGAAGGGCTTTATAAGTGATTATCAGCACATTGATTGCACCCTGAAGTTAACTAGCCAGGGCAATTGCCCACCACTGTTTGCCCCACTGCATTCTGGACATCTGGATCTTCCCAGTGATCTTCAAGGACAACCCCATATAGGCCATATCACAAGGCCCCCAGAGTTTAAGATCCACTGGAATTAATGGAACAGCTTATCTCCCATCAGTGGAACAGCCTGTCTCCCAGAATTGTGGGTGCTCTGTCACTGTAGGTTTTCAAGAAAAAATTGGACAACCATTTCTCCAAGATGGTATAAGAATTTCTCCCATGGGTAGGGGGTTGGACTAGAAGACCTCCAAGCTCCCTTCCAATCCTATGATTTTATGGAAAGCAAAGCAAAAGTGGAGTTAATCCTGCCTGCTTTGTGCTCCTTGAACTATTTCTTTGCAAGCATACCTCCTTGACCAAATGTTTGTTTTTGTTTCTAGTCTTAATATTCCATAGTTCCTGAAGCAACCCATCCCCAGGAGTTGGTATTTTTATGTCTGGTGTTTATTTTGAATTTGGTTACTTTGCTTTGTTCTTCTATAAACATCTATTTTCTGCATAGCATACTAATACCTACCTCTCGTCCACAGCAGTCTTGCTGGCTCTGATTTTGTTGGCACTCTGCCATTTGAATTTGCTAAAAGAAGAGATAATGAGTACTTGAAACCATTTAACAGTACTTTCCTTTTATTGTTTTTATATTAGATTGTAAAGCATTTGAAAAAGTATGACAGTTTCCAATTAATTGAACTATGACAATAACCAGTTAACATTAATACTATAGGAAAAATTAGGAAGATAGGAACAAACATAGCTAAATTCTGTTATACTGTTGATAAAATAAGGCAGACTTTGGCCACTGATTGATGATCTCACCACTAACTGTAATGTATTGTTATATGTCTTGTTCTGTTCTGTTTTATTTTAATGTTTTAATTTTTAATTCTGATCTGTGACTGAAACAAAAGATTGATCAATAATGTCCATGAGAAATACGATGGGAAGGGCCAGAAACAGGCCATTTCAGTTCTTTCTCCCATAATGGAATATATTAGTCCACAGAGGTGTGTCTCCCCCTTTCTCTTCTGGCATTTGAAGTCCATTAAAACCAACTTGACACAGTAAGTCTGGGCTACTTAATGAGGAGTTTAGGAACTACCATCTAGTTTTCTGTTGGCTTTTTTAAAATGTTGCGGTGACGTGGTAGACAGCCCAGACACTATATGATCAGGGCTGAATATAAATGTTGTTAAATGTCATATAAATGGTCAAGCCAATTATAAATGGTCAAAATATTTGTAAAACACAAAATTAGTCAATCCATGAGAGAAGATAAAATTGAAGTAGTTAAAAAAATTAAAAATGAATGGAACTCCAGGACTAGACAAAGTTTTTGCAGTATGAGGCTTTTCAAGAAATTTTGATTAAACCCTTAAGTAATAAATGGATTCAGATACATCAGAAACTCCCCTCTGTAAGAAATGGGACAGATAACCATTTCCTTGCTGCTTGTCTCTTCATATCCTTCACTCCCTCATGCTTTCAGCTTTTGCTACAAACAAACTTGAGAATTTGTGATTACACAACAGCCATCTGTAACTATTTGGTCCCAAAAGCATAGGAAAGGCTTTATTAAATCTTTTCATTGCCATTCAGCAGTGGTAATGACCACCCAATTTTTCTCTATAATTTCATTGGATAGAAGGATAATTTATTTCTCATCTGTTGTCATTTTAATAAACCTAATAGTAATCTGCTGGCATTCAGCATCATCACCATTTGCAGAAGTGGACTAGAGACCAGTGGGCAGGGAGATAAGATTATTTATTTTAGACAAACCTATTTCATTTTAATGCCTCCATTAAAATAAACATACTATATGTGAAAAAACCAGAATTACACTAGAAACACAACATAGATTCTTCAATTTACTGGCTTTTTTTCTTTAAAAAAAATCAAATAGTTATTTGATTCAATTCAGTTTTATTAAAGGATTTGGAGGGGGGGGGGAAATGCTGTTCATAAATTCTCACATAGCCTTGCCCTGACCTGAGCAGCTTCTGAATTTATCTTATTCCAGTCAAACTGTTTTCCAGATCACCAAATTGTTTTCTAATCCATATCTTGTAATCGGTGCACTTCCCTACCTTAAATTACCAAGAAAATTCTCTCTGTGATTCTCGCACAATGTAATCAATACTTTATTTTACATGCAATCTGCAACTTGCCAGTATATAGAACCTGGGAAGCAACTAAGCCTATGGGTTTCTGATTTGCTAATATAACACAAGGACTACTCCCGTGCTGTTTTCTCAGCTGAGAACCTTGTTGGCAGCCATTTAAACCTATTGATTTTGAAGCAGACTCCTAGCCAGCAGTAGAAATTAATCTGAAGTAACTATAGAAACCACAGCAAGTAGGACACAGCTGAAGGTTGCTATATTTTTGTTCTACTGCTTCTTTTTATTTTCTTCTATTCAATTGTGTCCGATTCTCGGAGACTGCTGGACAAGTCCTTCCAGTTTTCTTGGCAAGGTTTTTCAGAAGAGGTTACCATTGCCTCTTTCCTAGGGTTCAGAGAAAGTGATTGGCCCAAGGTCACCCAACTGCCTTAGTGCCCAAAATAGCTCTAGAATTCATAATCTCCTGGTTTCTAACTTTAATGTCTTAAGCAGTACACCAAACTGGCTTCTTAGTCATCTTTAGATATACTCCATCCATATAAAACTGGTTTATTATCCATCTTCAAATAAACTATTATCTCCAAAGTCTCTTTTTCTCACTTGCCATGCAATATTTTTTTTTAAAAAAAGAAAATAGACACAAAATGATGTTACCACAGAAAATGTTCTTTACTTGGTGCTTGCTTTTATTGATGCTACCTAAACAACAGAATTGTGGAGATGCTGATCACACACATCTGCCCTTGTATGTATTCACACATTTACTTTAGTGAATTGCAAGTGTTCCTAACTTCAGATGATGCCCTCTTCCAGATCATTATCAAATGTTTGAAGGAGAATTGCACACATCACAAAAAAAGAGATCAAATGGTCCCAACAAAGATAACTTGTATACTGGTAAGTTACAAATTACTGTACCAATAGATCACAAAAATCACTGTTTTATCTATACCTATGTTACTCAAACTTGACAACTTTAGGATCTGTGGACTTTAGTTCCCTGAATTCTCCAGCCAGTAAAGTTGCCAAGTTTGGGAAAATTTAGAAAAATTGGCTGGCTCAGGAATTCCACAGGTCATACAGTTGCCATAGCTGCTCACAGCTGCAGTATGGACTAAAAATGTAAAAATGTGTGTGATGTTTGAGGTACTTATATGTGTAATATGCATACAGTAGTGTGTGTGTGTGTGTGTGTGTGTGTGTNTGCAGCTGCCAAAAAAGCCAACACAGTGCTAGGCTGCATTAACAGAGGGATAGAATCAAGATCACGTGAAGTATTAATACCACTTTACAATGCCTTGGTAAGGCCACACTTGGAATACTGCATCCAGTTTTGGTCACCACGATGTAAAAAAGATGCTGAGACTCTAGAGAGAGTACAGAGAAGAGCAACAAAGATGATTAGGGGACTGGAGGCTAAAACATATAAGGAACGGTTGCTGGAATTGGGTATGTCTAGTTTAACAAGGAGAAGGACGAGGGGAGACATGATAGCAGTGTTCCAATATCTCAGGGGTTGCCACAAAGAAGAGGGAGTCAAGCTATTTTCCAAAGTGCCTGAAGGCAGGACAAGAAGCAACGGGTGGAAACTAACCAAAGAGAGAAGCAACCTAGAACTAAGGAGAAACTTCCTGACAGTTAGAACAATTAGCCAGTGGAACAACCTGCCTCCAGAAGCGGTGAATGCGCCAACACTGGAAGTTTTTAAGAAGAAACTGGACAGCCATTTGTCCGAAATGGTATAGGGTTTCCTGCCTGAGCAGGGGGTTGGACTAGATGACCTCCAAGGTCCCTTCCAACTTTATCATTATTATTATTATTATTAAGTCCAGTTGCCTCAGCCTACTCCGCTGATTTGAATACAAAATGGGCCAGATACCCATAGACAGTTGCATTCATATAGTTTCCCCAAAATGCCATATACAAAATATTAGAATATGTAAAAAAATTCCAGATTATTCTTACTTCCAAAAGCTCAGATATGATCACTGTAATTTCTCTCTTTCTGTCTCTCTCTCTCTCTCTTCTCTCTCCCTCCCTCTCTCTCCTTTTATATTGTAATAACCAGAGCAACACATATTCCATCTTTGGACATGAACATCATAAAGTGCAGACATTTCTTTTCTTTAACCTCTCAAAGACTATTTTCTCATTCTTTTTAGGATCCTGGATAGGTAATCTATAACTCAAGCTCATATGGGTTTACCCAATTCGTCTTCTAAAATTATCTAGACCAGCATAACCCTGATGGTTCTGGAAGCTAAAATTCACATAATTTAAGGACACTTAGATTGAGGAAGGTTACTTTAAATGCTGCAGGGCTTGTAGGCACTTTTATCCCAGGGTCCTCAAAGAAAATCTGAACTTGCTGATGAGAAGGAACAAGTAGGACAAGACTGCCATCTAGAGTAGATAATAAATCAGTGCATAATTCTGGAAGAGGAGCAATAATAGTTAGGTTTACAAATGTCTATGGAGATTCTCAGTCATCCAGGTCATGGTTGTCCCAAAGGTGCTTTTTCAAGGGGCAACTGGACTTCCTTGTTTTTCTTTGAAAACGTTTTGCTTCTCATCCAAGAAGCTTCTTCAGCTCTGACTGGATGGTGGGGAATGGAAAGATTTATATTCCTTGCAGATAGCTGGTCATTTGCATTCTTTTAGAGAGCCGTTGAGGCTGCAGGATGTTTTCTGACCTGTGCCCCTTTACAAAGTTTCCCAGAGATGCAAAACCACAGTTATATTCTAATCAGGATTATGTCCCTTCATGACTGGCCGAGGAATACTGGGAGTTGAAGCCCACAAGTCTTAAAGTTGCCGAGTTTGGAGACTTCTGATTTAGAATGCTGTTATACTAGGTACCAAAAATCAATTAAAGTCAACTGAGTAGGGTTTCATACTGATGTGACAGATTTGTCCCAGGATATGATAGCCTCATTCAATGTAAGATCTTGCTGTCAAATGACTAAATTTTATTGGTTCCAGGTTCTATAATATAGTCAAAACTTTAATCTAAAACTTGCCCTATCCTGTTTGGTATCTCAAGCAAGATTTTTATCACTGGTAGCGATTGGGCAATTGTTCTTCTTGCAAAAAAAAACCTCCTCTTTTTTCAAGGTCTTAGATTTGAAATAGGTTTCAGTAGATATTTTTACATGTTCAAATAACTGTGAGAATCTCCTTGTTTAATCACATGAAGATTTCTGTAATTAAAAGAGGGAAAAAGTTATCTTTAGCTACCTACCTCCAAAGTACCTTCCAAAATGGTTGAAACTGGGAAAAAGGGAGATTACTTTTTAAATAGATTGTTAGTTTAATTCTTTTAAAATATATTTTATACATTTTGTATGTTTTGCATGCTTTAAATTGTTATTAGCTTTTGGTATTTACATATCACCCAGGGATTTTGATGACAGGTGGTGAAATCAACGCAGAGAAATAAAATTAGCTTTTTTATTAATCAAATTTAAGTTCAATTAAGCTTAAATTGCATTAAATCAAGCTTGGCATTGCCTGCTTTTCAGAGGGCAGCCTTCAGGTAAATCATTTAAATCCAATTATGGGCTTAGCCCCAAGAAAATTGCATGCTCATGCTGCTTAGCCCATTAAAATAAAGAAAGAAAAGTTACATTTTTTTCCCTCTCATCAAGGCTCTTTCATGCTATGAACGTTGATTTACATAAAATATGATTTCCTATATATTTATATATATTGAAAAGAAAACTAAAAGTATTGTTGTCAACAATGTGGAAGTAGATTTGAATTGAGGTGAGGGAAATAGCTACACATTACACAGAGAGTCAGGAGAACCTTTTGCGACCTTTTGGCAAGCAAAGTCAATGGGTAAGCCAGATTCACTTAAAAACCATGTTACTAATTGCAGTCATTCACTTAACAACTGTGGCAAGAAAGGTTGTAAAATGGGGCACTTAACAACTGTCTTGCTTAGCCATCGAAACGTTGGGCTCATTTGTGATTGCAAGACAAAGATAATCTCAATTATAAGATTGAGATTTTATGATTCAGTTTTGAGTCCAGAGTTTCAACAATGATTATTTCGCACATGATGAGAACATGACAGAAAAGAAATAAACATATACACAGTCCACTTCATCATAATTAAAAGTTCTATGGAGGTAAAGCGGTGGCCTCATAACTGAATGTCCAACTCAAGCTATGTAGGTGATCAGCTCTGGTGTTGCTTCATGCAGATCTTCTAGGGCAGTGGTTCTCAACCTTTTTAATGCCGCGACCCCAACCGGTCGTAAGTCGAGGACTAAACCGGTCGTAAGTCGAGGACTAAACCGGTCATAAGTCGAGGACTACCCAACCGGTCGTAAGTCGAGGACTTTCCCTGCCCGGGAGCGCCGCGCATGCGTGGTTCCGCCCCCTGCGCCGGCCGAGGCGTAGCTGGCAAGCGACAGAGATGGAGCAGGCCGACCACCAGCTGGCCCAGCCCAAGGGAGGTAAGGCACCCACTGGAAAAGGGGAAAAAAATGGCAGACAAAAAAAATGGCGGACAAAAAAAATGGCGGACAGCCTTGCTTGGCGACCCCCATGAAATGGTTGAGAACCACTGTTCTAGGGAACCAGAGAACGCACGGCATGGGCTATCTTGCACAATATGTTTAATAGTTTGAATATCAGCACCACAGTGGCAACAAGGGGAATCTCTCCATCCCCACTGTTACAGGGCAGAGGCACTTCTTCCAGTATCACACCTAATTCTATTCAATTTCGACCACACAAAGTAAGGTAGGTCAAAACCAGGTGGCTTGGTAGAGGGATTACTAATGGTCAGGTCACAAGAAGGTACGTACCTTGGACCATTCCTCTCTCCAGGCATTCTCGGGGTAGATGTAAAGCAGTGTTTCTCAACCTTGACAATTTTAAGGCATGTGGACTTCAACTCCCAGAATTCCACAGCCAGCAATGCTGGCTGTGGAATTCTGGGAGTTGAAGTCCACATGCCTTAAAATTGTCAAGGTTGAGAAACACTGATGTAAAGTGAATAGCTGTTTTCCAAGCTGGTCTATGGGATTTCAATCTTGCAATGGGCTGTGCATTGTCCTGGTGAATAGGGAGGTCCTTGTTGTTCAGCATCCTTGACCATAGCCGAATGAGAGCTTGTCTTCTAATGTGGGGCAGTATGATATTGCTAAGTACTGGTAACTAGTGCACAAGAGTGGGATGCAATGTGCCAGAGATGATATGCATTGACTGGTAGAGTTGGACATCAACCATTTGAATCTGGGCACTGTTAAGCCACCTGCTGGAACAATATTCAGCTGTGGAATAAACCAAAGCCAAGGCTATTGTTCGTAGGGAGTTAGCATCAGGACCCCATGATGTTCCAGCCACTCTGGAAAATGAAGAAATAATAAAATGGGGCAAAGGCACAAGAACCCAGATATTTAATTTAAAAATAACAATAATTGTTAAACTGAAACCATAGTAAAACGAATCCATAGCTATCTTCTCATCTCACTCCATCTTTTGGTTTCTATACAAAGACGCATTTTGAAGTGAAAGCCAAATCAATACACAAAAGTAGAATAAATAAAAAAGTGCAAGACAATATGATTTTATTACAATAGAGATTAACGTAACTAACTCATCAAAGCAAGGATATGTTTTCTATGTTATGTACAATTTCAATGCACACAATACAGCAGAATGCATCAATTTCATGCATTCATTCAAAATTTCAAGGTTTTTAGATCCTTTCTAATGGCTGCTAAGGGTACTTTTGATCATATACTGCGCATTATTTTTCTATTATTTATATTTACTATAGAAACAGCCTTGAAGGCAAGTACTGAAATTCAGCTGACATTAGAAACAGACTTTTGAAAGATTGAAACATAATGCCCTCTTTTAATTTTCATTTCTATTTTTCAACAGTGAATTCCTGATGTACACTGCTCAACTTTTCATTATAAAAATTGCTGGTTATTTACATTTGTATGCTATTCAGAAATTTGGAACCAAACGTTTATTCCTTGTAATGAAGAATCTTTTCATTTGAGGAAAGGACACTTTTGGATAAGTTGGTAATAGAATGAAAAGAGATAAACAGGAACAAAAATGAGATCAATTAAGAGGAAAATGAATATGCACACATCAAACAAGGTATTTTATTAAACAAATTTATTTAGCCTCCCCATTCACAAGAGATGACTCTTGGTGGCATACAATATATTAACACAATAAACATCATAAAACACTTGATTAAAAACAGAAAAACAAAACAAAAAGATAAAAATACAGGATAGCGGGAGAGGCAATCACCACTTTGTCACTTAACCATCTAATGGTGCACTTTTCAAAAGTCTGACTTCAGAATGCTTGAACAGAAGTCATACATATAATATGGAGAACCTTCAAAATTCAACAAATGTCAGACATTTCAAATTTAGTAGAATCCTTGAGCATGTCTTGATTTGCTGGTTCTAATTAAAAAAAAATAAATTTGGAATCTTGGAAAACCAAAGATTATGCTCAGGACGCCTTGTCTAAGATTGACTGGTGCCCATCATATAAAGTAATAGTTCCTGCCACAGTAACTGTCTGCTTCTTAAGTCTAAAATACTTAAGATATTAAAATAAAATACTCTGCACTAGCCATTTTTAAGGTGTGAGGAAACTTGTCCAGTGCAAAAATTCCCAAAAACTCTTTTCTGTTTTTTTAAGAATAATCACTAAGAATGAGCCGTGTATATGTGTTCCAAGTTCAAGGTATTATTTTTGTTCTACAAGCCTAAATTTAAATCTGATAATTTCTACTGACCTGATGATACATACTCAATCAGCCAGAATGATGGATAAACAAGAAAGGGTCTTTTCCCTAATTGGTGAACTCAATTACTATGAGAAATCAGAGTGTCTTCATATGTGATGGCTTTCAATATTTTGGCTTGTTAGTCCTATATTGTTGTCATTTTATTTCATTGTACTTTTGTAGCAGCATGGGTCGGTTTATAAGATGAAAGGCTGAAGGTTTCAAATATCCTCTCCCAGAAGTCTACTGGTTTTGCAGATCTGGCCCCTGATATAATTGATGGATAATTCGTGCCACCAACTATCTTTCTGGAGATGCCTCACATGGCATCATAAATTGGACCCTCGTCTGTGAGAAATAAGAGCTCCCCCGGCCAACGGTTCCTTTCTGGGGTATAACTTTTTTTTTTAATCTATAATACAATCTCCTGGTCCTTTAGAATGCAGTATATAGCATGGCATGGCATGGCATTTTAGATTTATATACCACCCCACAGCACTTTATAGCACTCTCGGGGGGGGGGGTTACAATGTAAAACATTATTTGTATATTGTCCCCAATAATCTTGAGTCCTCATTTTACCAACCTCGGAAGGATGGAAGGCTGAGTCCTGTCAGGAACTAACTCTTGGATGTGGGCAGTTTGCTGCAACGCTGCATTCTTAAACACTGCACCACTGCAGCTCTATGATCCAAGTTTTTAGCCCTAGCATCTATTCTTTGGGAGATATATCAACCTCACAAGAGATACATAAAACCATTTTATATATATTATTTGAAATCCAATTTACAAAAATTCAGTGTTCTCAGTAGATTAGGATGGCGCTGACCAATGAATAAATTAGGGCAGGATCTCTGCTTCAAAATATATATACAATTAAAACTAAGAAAGCCAGAGATTATACATAATACCTTACTTGTGCAGAGAAATAAAAACAAGGGGAGGGGATAACAGAGAGAGCACAAAATTTGAAACCAGCATCCTAGCTAAGAATGGTTGGAAATTTCTTCCTGAACAGAATTCTCTTAATGAAAAAGCCTTTGTTTCTTTTTTCTGGACTTGCCTTGGCTCTCCCTTTATATATCTATATCTTTATTAAGTTTTTAAAAGCAAAGGATAAAAAAAAACCAAGAAAGTAGTCAAGAAAGAGAATAGATAAAGAAATAAGAGATAGAGGTTCAATAAAATAAAAAATATAAAAAGAATGACTTTCCATTTCTGTTATAGCAGATATACATAAAACTTAAATTTAACTCTTGTTCTACAATTATAGCAGAGCCTTTATTTTCCATAATAAATAAATATTACTTGTCATGAAATAGATATGTGGTATTTCATTTTTTTTTTGGTTTATGCAAAAAGTCCCCAAAGGGGTTTCCAATTGGTATTGAATTTGGTCAATGTTTTTTCTCTAATCAAAGCCATCAGTTTCACTCTCCTAGCCAGCTCCATCAGTTTTAACAACTGTTCTTCCATTGTAGGTATCATCATATCCTTCCAGTACTGAACATATAGAAGACTTGCTGCCATTATCATACACGAGAACAAAGTACAATGAAATTATTCCAAACTTTTGTCAATAAACCCTAACAAAAATGTCTATAATCTAAACTGTGTATTGACCTTGACATATTTTTGAGTTAACAATATATATTTTCGTCCAATAATTTTTAACTTTTTATAATCCACCAAGGTTGGCAAAAAGACACTTTTGGGTGTTTACATTTCCGACTTTATACATTTTTGACAATATTTCTAGTGATAAATATCATCTATGCTTCATTTTATAGACATTAAGATTGTAACAGCTAGTATATCAAATCTTTTTCATTTTCTCAGTAATAATTCTACCCTTTTCAACAAGTCTTTTAACACCAACACATCATCTTCAAATGTTTTCAATAAATGTTAACCCCCGTTGTCCACTCATTTTGCCTTATATCCCTATTCAAAGCTTCCAAAACCAATATAAACATTTGTGGAAATAATGGGCACTTGTTATGTTCCTTTCTGAATTTCACAGGATGATGTTAGATTTCCATTTACACTTATTGATTTAATTCCAGCTGTTCACCAGAGCTATTGACATTTGGTACACCCCACTTCCAACTCAGGAAGTTTCTTGCTTTGTTGTCCTTTATTTCTAAAGAACAAAAGTTTTTTTTTATTCCAAAGGCGGAGGCTGTTGGGAGAATATAATTTTTCCAGGCTTCCCACTGAAGATGTGTATTGAAACTCAGATGCTGATAGTATTCCCACTCATTAGTCTTAAAATCTATTATTGCACTGAGGGTTGTGGCAGGAAGAAACCAATTTTAATAAATTAGAATGAGTAGAAATAAAATATTGAGAATTCGCTTGGTTTTTTTTATTAAAAACATGGATGAAGAGGTTTTTACAAAGACTATCTTCTGTAAAGGAAACTGAACCAGAGAGAGAGCTTAAGATAGAACAGTCTAAATGAAAAAGAAACAAAAAGGCTAGATCAAATTTATTGACAGGTGACAATAACCTAGAAAATTAGCTCTCATGAGCCAAACATACCCTTCTGAGATTCGAACCTGGGCTGCTTGCACGTTAGGCAGCTGTGTTGACCTCTAGGCCACAGGCTCTTTCTCACTTTGTCAGCTGTGTCAGGGAGGGAAGAGACAGGGGAGGAGAATTACCTTGAGTGTTTTTTTGATGCACCCTGTCGGCCCAAAATCTAAGGGACTGGTTTGGACAAAACTCAGCAGCACTTTTTCGTGCAGCTGCTGATAAAAACAGGATCGCCAACATGATCGCCAACATCTGATAACAGATATGGCCCAAGAAGAAGAAAAAAGTAAAAACCAAATAACCGGCGTTACTGTTTTATATAAACTTGTAATTTAATATCCCCAGCAATGTTATATTGTTGATTACAGCTTTGGCCCATTATTAGCTTACAGCAAAGCAATACTCTCCTTTGATCCTTAGAAATAGGACATTGTTCACTTTACAACACCACTTCAAAGAGGCACTTTAAGAAAGCTTTGATAGAAATAGAGCAACCCTCCAAGAATTACAATTTTAATGTATGTTGGTACTAATATTTCTAAGCCCTGTGCTGCTGTGCTAGCCATTAGATATTCTATTCACATGCAAGGAAACTTCCTTCACTATTGGTAGACAACTAACATGCTAGAATATTCTCTGATTTGGGGATTTTCTCCATTTCTTATAATGTGTAGTGTTCTCTACCATATATGAACCACCGTTCCCAATATCTGCTGTACCATTTTCACTGACATATAAACTTTGTGTTGCACAAAATGAAACCACCAGAATTCTAAAAAAATGCAGTAATGCTACATTTTATGTGCTTTAATTGTCTGATCCTTGATTTAAATTTCTAGCCCTCTCTGAATTTGAAAGGACTAATAAAACATATATAATTGATCTTCTCATCTGGAAGCAGAAGTGTTAAGGTGGAAAAGACTCATATTTCAGAATGTTAGTAGTAGAGTATGATACACAGGTAGTCCTCGACTTAACAACAGTTCATTTAGTGATCGTTCAAAGTTACAACAGCACTGAAAAAAGTGATTTATGACTGCTTTTCACACTTAAGGCCCTTGCAGTATCCTCATGATCACATGATCAAACTTCAGATGCTTGGCTACTGACTCATGTTTATGATGGTTGCAATGTCCCACGGTCATGTGACCACCTTTTGCAACCCTCTGACAAGTAAAGTCAATGGAGAAGCCAGATTCACTTAACAACCATGTTACTGATTTAACAGCTAGTGATTCACTTAATAGCCGTGGCAAGAAAGGTCGTAAAATGGGGCAAACTCACTTAACCACTGTCTCACTTAACAACAGAAATTTTGGGCTCAATCGTACGATGAGGACTCTCTGTATAAACTAAAGGAGGAAAACCGTCTGAAAAGTAATTAAAATTGCACTGCTTTTAAATGTGGAAGTATGCAGGCGTTTCAGCTTTTTCTTTTCTGTGCCTCTCATCTGCAGTTACACACGACAAAGGGCAGCCATAACAGGAGATGAACTTGATGTTCCTGTTCGTCATCTGTACATTTGGCAAGAATTCTATTTAATATTTAAATCTATGGTACAGAACCCACCACACCCTTTCTTGGGATCTCCAGAGTTACAGTACCACTAATGAAAGATGCCAGAGTCTGGATCTCACATTTTTCTGCGACTTTGAGGCAGGAGATCTGAAATATAGTACAAGCCCTAAGATAGGATTAATATGATTATTTTTTTTTGAAATATAGAAATCCAAACTCCTTTAAATTTGCTATTCAAGCTTTTTTAAACATCTAAATCCAAAAATAGCTTCTGTCAATAATTTATCAACACATATTTTTAAACCGTGACATGACATTGCGTATTGAAGATTTCCAATTTTCCCTCCCCGGTCCCATTCCTCCAATGTGTAGAGAAATCAGATGGTGATAATTATTTTATTATACATTTACTTGATAAATTTTCTATCTGGGAAGTAGGTCATACACTGTAATATTGCCACAATTTATAATTACAGGATTACAATGAATTCTTATATTAAAGCCTGGCTTTCTGGCTTTTATACAAATTGTGTGATATTTCCCAGTCTAATCTGAGCCTTTGTTATCATTAAGTTATGACTAAAATAATATTCCACATATAACTGATATCTGATAGTTGATACAACTTTTGTCTGTGAGATACAGTACAATATTTAAAAAGGAAGATTTCATTAAAAGAAATAAGCATTACAGATACATAATTTTCTTTGTCCATCGATGAAAGTCCCAGAAGCTGACAAAGTACAACTCAAATGTATATATTTTAATATCTGTGGTGTTTCATATCATATTTGCATCAAAAATCATCTTGTAAAAACAAAATTATATGAAAATACATTCAAAGATTTAAAAATATAGGAAAATATTCATAAAGTTCAAAAGATTAACTACAAGACTCTTTGATCTGTTTCAGTTAAGAGGGTGGAGAAATTAATACAACTTGTTATATCAATATTAATTATCCATTCGTTTCCTTACTGCACAGTAAATTCTTTACAACAAAGCAAAGAACAAATACACATAGGATCAGTTCTTGAATACATCTGATTTGATAACAGCATCCCTTTATAATCTAATCCAAAATTTAAATGCCAATCTAGGATATCTGTTGTTTCTAAGATGCTACTATGGCTAGAAGGCATCTCTTTAATTCCAGAAAACCTGAAACATGAATCCTTTTGTCTCACTCAAAAGCATGACTGCATTTTCCTTGTAGATGTAGCAGTCCTATATAGTAGCAAAGTTCTGGATTGGATTAATTTTTTTAAAAAAAATCAATGAATATATTTCCATGTAGGTTTGGATACTTCCTGTATTAATTTTATCTAACTGTGAAATATGTCTAGCTTGGGTGGGAGGTGGAAACTCAGAAGACTAAACATAGATCTCTTTAAACTGATTTGATTCTATTTTTAATGGCTTCCTTTGGCAATGAGGGGACAGTGATAAAATAATCTTCCTTTACATGAGCAAGTTGTTTTAGTTAAGAAAAATACAGACCATCCCCTCTAGCATAAGCACCAACAAAAGGAAACAAAAAGGGGAGTGTGGATTTATTCCAGGAAATAGATTGGCTAATATTACAAAGATCTGGCCTTCAATACTCTGATATTAGTTCTAATGTCATATCAGCTTTCATTTTAAATATTAAAAAAAAGATAGGGGAATAGCAGGTAGGGAGATAAAGCAGACATCAGACAGTTGAAAAATGTAATATTCATAGGTTCCATGTGCTTAGATATTTTAAAATTAGAATTCAGCATGCTTAACTTTTCTCTGGATTACACAGTTCAAGAGACTATAAAGCAACTTCTACCCAAATGGACACCATTATTCTTCCACAATAATATATATAAAGGTATTATATGCTTTGTATCCAGAGCACTCTGAGCTCATATTGGCTATATTAAATATGAAAAAGGATCTAGAATTCGTATCACGAAATATACATACAATTAAATTATTATGCTTACAAAGGACACCTATTTTCTCCAAGCTTTATATGAACATCAGAAAGTATTTGGTTATGAGTTTTAAGTAATAAATGTTAACATAAATATATACTTTATAGTCAGCATGGATAGACGAGGCTTATTTATTCACAAAAAGCTGATGGATGATACCACCTTAAAATGTAGGTTGATAGTTACATAACTGACTCTCCTCACACAGGTGGGGGGGGGAAAGTCCTGCATTTCAGGAAGAAAAGATCCATGTCTAATTCTCTCTCCTGTGTTTTTGTGGAGTGCTTTCACATGGAGAAATATTATGACATGTAAAACTGTACTAGGGGACTAAAGAAAAAAAGTTGCAAGTACAGTTGAATATAAGACTGTCCACTCTCAAAATGTTTACCTGGTAAATAAAATCTTTCTGCAGCTATAGTTCTTTCCTTAACTATAAATGTGGATGTTGCCAATTTTAAATTAAGGCTGTAGCAAAACCAGTCAATGTAATCTAAGGCTTAAAATATGTATCAATGAGAACATTGAGTTTTCATCTGTTCAGTACAAAGTAAATTAATTCAGAGAAATCCTTGTGTTACACCAAACAAAAACAAAACAAAACCAAAAAACAGAATTAAAACCCTGCACACAAATGCAAAACCTTTCCAATAAAACTGTATGTGAATTTTAATAGCTAGCCCAACATCTTGTGATACAAGAATAAGGTTAACACCTACTCTCAGATTTGCCAATTACATCTTAATAATTACTTCTTTTATTAGACTGATTATATGAACGAAAGCAAAAAGCTATGCATTGTTAAGTACAGGCATCCAGGGGCAAATTAATTTCAATGCTAAAATAAAAATTAAGTTGCTCAAATAAAACAAATGCCAATTATTTTAAAAGTCAGAAGCATTTATTGTTTTCAAACTGGGTTGACTGCAGTTTATCTGCTTTAGCAAAAACCCCAAGATGAAATAACCCACCATGTTCCTTTTAAATAAGCCACAGTAGTTTGTTCCTTCATGTACCAAGAATGTCTCAAGGCAAACGTGTCCTCGTAATTTCAGAGTCACAGAGTCCATCTTCTTGAAGACAGGGCTCATAGTCTCCAGCATTATTTGCCAAGTCAATATCTGGCTCTTCATTGCTCTCAGCACTATAGTCCACTTCTTCAAGGAAGCGAGGTTCATCTTCTTCTAGAACATAAGTAGTGGGGCTACACGCAAACATGTTAAACACTATGGTTAGTTAAAATGGAATGTAATTCACAGGAAATGTAACCACTTAATATAGATATCATTCAGTATTTACAAATTATTCCTAACGTTTAATTTTTTTTCTCCTCAGATAGGAATGTCAAGTTTGGGAAAATAACATTTATATACTTGTCTACTGAAGATCTGTACAACTGTATGTTTTATGCTGAATTCCACCAATTAATTTAAAAAAAAAAACTAACACTGAGGATTACTAAATACAACTGAACTTTAGAAAGTTAATCAAAATGTTTTTTCAATAGCGCCAATTTCTTTCCCAGTATTAGGCTTTTTCTTCAGGCTGTAAGAGAAAATAAATTTTATAGAAGAGGAATTATTGTAAAAGCTGATTTAGCATATTGCAAAGTCATTCCCAACCTCCATCCCACCTCCCAAAGTTTATTCATTGGGAAAAAATAAAAATAATGCAGGAAGACAGAGACTGAGTTTGGTGTAGTAGTTAAGGCACCAGGCTAGAGACTTGGAGACCTAACATTATAACCTTGTCTTGGGAATGAAGACAGCAGGGTGACCTTGGGCCAAACACTGTCTTTCAATCCTAGGAAGAAAGCAATGGCAAATCATTTCTGAAAATCTTGTCAAGAAATCTGGAGGGACCGGTTTAGGCAATCACCAGGAGTCAACCCTGAATCAAAGGCATACACCCTCCCCCCCACACACACCCTCCTAATTTCATATTGCTATGCCTCCAAAACAAAAAGCATTAAAATATTTCAAGTGAATAAACCAACCCACTCTTCTCCAAAGCTTATAGCAAGATGCTCCAAAATGAAGTTCCATTTCAAAGCATTTTTGGCACCATTGACCTAACATTATATTTCATCAAAATTTATCTCAGCACTTCATTGTAGTGTAAACCCTAACCCCAAAAGCTGCAATCTTAGGTATTAAAGAGATTAAATAGAAAAAAATATATTGTATCTCACAAATTTAATATTTTAGAATTGACCACTCAGCTATCTAGATCAAAACAGTGTGTTTACTGCAACATAGGTGCTGACCATTCCTCACATGTATGCATAAACATAACAAAATTACAACATTAATCCCTTGGGTATATTTTGCAAGCAATACCTTGATTTCTGGATCCAGATTCCTATTTCATTATTTGGAGCTAATTTACAATAAAAGCTGCCTGCCACTATAAGTCTTTTTTTTTTTAATCCAAATAACCCTCTGGTAAAAAAAAATTTAATGATTTTTTTCTACCTTGTCACTTTGCAACTAGATTCAATCAATTCATTTTCAATGTCCAAAAGAGTAGATGGCAGATTATATTCCAGTGGTGACGTCAATTTTTTCAAACGCAATAAACCAGTACAGAATTTGGTTCCCATCTCTTCCAACTCACGTGTCCCAATTTGTAAGCCCTAATGAGAAAACATACAGCATTAAGCAGTTTAGTGCAATTTGCTTTCTCCACGTCTATAGTTCATTATTTACTCAAAACTTGTAACTGAAAGAAAAGAAGAGGTAGAAAATGATGGCAATATTTTTATACATTCAACTTCCTGCATAACATGGGAACATCTAGAGGGGGATTCTTTGTGAATTTAATTGGATGTGCTTCAAATCCACTCCAAACATAAAAAGTTGTGGACGGAAATGGAGGAATGGCATATGAATCCTTGATTCTCTGCCATATACACCTCAAATCAGCAATACTGCTTAATATTTCTCAGTTCCTTCTCCGTCCTTCCCCTGGCCTCCCATCGCTCATATGCTGCTTGCACTAACCTTCCCCTTAGCTTCCCATGAAGCCTGCACCGACCTTCCCAATCTCTCCCCTAGCTTCCTCCAGTGACTAATGCACAGCCTGGATCAGCCTCCCCCACCCTCCTGCAGCAGCACCCCCCCCCCGACCTCTTCCTGTTTAACTATCCATGCATTTTGAGCTTGCAACAGCAACCCGAACCACCCAGAATTGCCATCATTAAGTGATACAGTTGCGTAATGTCATACTTTACTACTGTATCACTTAGTGATGGCAATTCCTGTCCTTATTGCCATCTTAACCTGAGGACGACCCGTACCACAAAGAATGCTTTGTAAGGCAAGCAGAAACCATGGTCAATTTTTTTGTCACCAAATGAACACAAGGGCACCTTCCATATTCCAGATTATACATGAATTATATGTGAACACACATTCCAGATTATACGTGAGTGGTTTTCTTCATTAGAAGAATGCTAACTATTAAGGAGTCTGTTCATTAAATTACGTGATGTGCAAGAGCCGACACAGTTCCGAGCTCCTTTGAAATGAATGCAAGTACTATACAGCACCAACTTAATTCTTCAGATGCATTAATATAAAATGCTATTTTACCACAGACACTTGCCTTGTATTTCCCTTGATCACATCCACACAATGTGCTTTCCATGGTGTAACTTCTTTGAACACCTATCTCTCTCCACACTACAACGCGTGCCGTAGATTCCTTTGATTTTTCCACGACAAAACTGCAGCTGTTCATACAGAATGCTGGGGCTGTCTGGCTCAGAATCTTAGGGAGAGTCTGCCAGAAAGAAGCAACAACAAACATTATAGAAAAACTCTGTGGCTTGTATATCTTTAAAGTATAAATTTGGGTGTCACAGATCTGCAGAATACTACAGAGATCTCCCTCTGAATGAGAAGGGAATACATTGCATGTCAGAGGAAGTACAGGTTACAAAGCAGTTCTGCATGGAGAGTGCAGAACCAAAGATGGAATAACTCTGATATCAGAAAGCTTCTAAGTGCAGTCTGTCTAGATACTGGAAAATCTATGGACTTTGTAATGGCATGGCTTTTTTTTTTTTGAAGATTTCTGAAAATGCTTTTTCTTCACACAGCACATTAATTAACCTCTGAAATTTGTTACCACAAGATGTGCTGATAGCGACTAACATAGATGACTCTAAAAGGGGATTAGACTGAGGACAGGCATATCAAGGATTATTAGCCTTGAAGACTTAAAGTTACTTCTGAGTTGGAGAAGGTAGTCATCTAAATGCCATATGTAGAGAAACAAATATGAATCCCTTTCCAGCTTATAAGCATATGACTAAACAAAGTGAGGCCAAAATGCCAGGCTAGAATGAGTCTTTCCTTTTTCCTCCATGCTAGATGAACACTATTCAATTAATGACTTACACAATGTTGAATTAATATGTGAAACTGATGTACACTGAATCAAATGTTAGTTCATCTATCTCAGTCATTTCCTGACTATTCAAGCTCTGCCAGCAATTAGATACTGATTTTATCATGCCATTATAAATTCATTAGCCTTTGGGGTGTCTTTGCTAGGTTACTGTAATCTGATTATTCATGGTACTGAAGGCATTGCAGTTTCAAATGAAAAGCTCTGGAATATAAAACAAATACTCTGAGCTGAGTTTTAGTAATGTTCCCAAATTAATTTTCTTTAAATACTAATCAGAATTTGACCTCTGTCTACAACAATACTACTAGCAAACTATTATTCAGTGGAAAATAGTACAATAAAAGAAACACAAACCATAAATCCTATGCATATATCTGCATGCATACACAAACAAACATCTACTTACCCTATAGCCAAGGTCTTCAATCAGATCACAAGAGGCAGCACTAACATTAGTATGCCATATTGTTTCCTTGATGCTACAGCCATACATAAATACATTTTTCTTGCGAGAATGACCATGATAGTCACAAAAAACCTATACAAAGGTATTTTTCAAATATTAAAGATGCACATTCAACATAAAACACAATTCAGATATAACAATCCATATCTGATAAATAACCATTTATCTAGAAACCACTAATGGATATGTTAATTTAAATTAATATTATTAACTTTTTTAAAAAGAATTTTAATAAACAATTTAGATCAAGCTTGTCATGAATTTCTTGAAGAATATAATTTCAGGGGTTTAAATGTGAATTTACAGCTTAAAGTATTCTACACCATTAATAAAGACATATTTTGTTTAATTTTAAAGAAAATTGATTTAAAAATCAAGTCAGGAAATGGTACGTAGTATTGTTTGTTTACATATCTACCTCTTTCACATTTTAATGGTCACTCATTGCAACTAATTTCATTATTACTAATTTTTCTTCAGCACAGTTCTAATACAGCACAGTGATATGGGCAAGGCGGCAATTCTTTAAGCAACGCTTTTACAAAGAATTAAAGTTCAGGGCGTGTCAAACTGGCCACAGCTTACTCCCTAGGAAAGAACGACCCTTGACTCCATAGGTGTTAGAGAAAGGGTACTTTTACTAAGAGATGCTGAGTGCCGCGTGAGCAAGGCAAGCTCTAAAAGAAAACCATGCGAAAATCCCCAATGTCCAAAACCCTCCCCCTTGGGAGTAGTCCAATCAGGTTCTGTTCTGATTTTTGGGAACACGGTATCTCAGGCACTGCTACAAATTCCTTTCCCAGGACTGGTGTCCTTGAAGGCAGGCAGATGGCTCGGTCTGGCACCTCTGGTTCCCGTTAGTGTACATACTCCCCAAATTCCCACAGCATTCTTTCATACTTCCAGCACTCTTCCCCTCCCAAATGCTCCCTCCCTCCCTCCCTCCCTCCCCCGTTATGGCAGTTGCTAGCAATCTTCAAAGAAGGCCAAGTTAGGCATCTGACAGGGAATTTCAACTTCCATTACCTGCCCATCCTTTAAATGTAAAGATCACATTTTAAGTGGTTTTTCTTAACTAAGAAAATACTTGCTTACCAATGGCAAACGTTTTATAGCAGCCAAATATTGAAGCAGACCTTTGGCATGATAAATTGTGGGGTGCAGATCCAGGTTTGGGTTTTGCCACTGCCTATTCAAATCCTCCCCACTTAAGGAACAGCGATGACTATAAAACAAAAATTAAAAAAGTTTTCTATTATAATTATTTCATTCTCCAAGAAAAATGAATGTTAAAATTTGTGTGGATGTTAATGATTTCACTGCAAGTGTATTAATGTAAAGGAAATTCTTCTAAAGCTGGGATGTTCAATCTTGGCAACTTTAAGACCTGTGGACTTCAACTCTCAGAATTCTCCAACCAGCATGTCTACAGGTCTTAAAGTTTCCAAGGTTGGACACTCTTGATCTCATTTACTGTTTCAAGCATTTAATATTTTAAATTAGCTAAACTGAATTAAATTGGTGGAAAGAAAAAGCTAACATGTATACTTTTGTCAAACCACCCTTGACATATGGCCCCACAGTAGACACAGTTTGAAATTGTGAATAGGAGAAAATAGTTTTTCAGAAGTGTCATTGATTTATTTTCTAGGTTTCTACCAATTTTATGGTTTTTTCCCTTTGTTTTTGTATTATAGCTGGAGTAGCATTTCACAAAATGCTCATGTGCAAAAAAAGTTATCCATTATCTCATCAGTCTTACGTTCAGACTGACTGAAGTTTAGAATAGAAACAGTGAAATCGCAGGACCTTTATAATGTTTACTTGATCTCACTGGGTATACCCTAAGCATTACTAAATCTGGATTTACCCTATCATTTTTAATATCACAAACTGCATTGTTCTGAAGATGTTTGATCTACTTTAAAAAGTCAACTGAAACCCTCTATTACGTAACATTGAAAATAAGTCACCTCTTTAATTCTCACAGTGATTTAGATTCTGAATAAAAGCTTTAAAGATTATTGATCCAAATGAATTGTGTCATGTAGCTTTCCATGAAGTTTAAATCAGAGAGATAAATGCTTTTTGATTGTGTGAGGGTCAAAGCATGATACAGCAAGAGATATTTACATCATGTAAATGAAAGAAACACTAGTCCTTTGATTCTGTAGAAAACAAACAAGAAAGTGGTTTTCCTCAGCATTATAAATGAAGTGAGGCCATTTCAGGATAAGAGAAACTCTGCTGGACATTGTCAAAGTCCTGCAGCTGAGGCTTCTTCCTTAGAACTGAACAGTTCGTTATTACTTTTAAATAAAAGACAGCTGTGTTAAGTGTAGCAGACTTGGCTGAAATCAGTCTAATAGCATGAGGGATAGAATACTTGGCTTCAGTCAGCCCAGGGTAGAAATTATGCAGAGGATAAATCCCATTGAATTTGAGCAAAATATACAAAGGATTATACTTAAATCTTAGAGCTATTAATACAATATAGGAGCAACATCCATGGGAATTCTACAGATTCAAGAGTAAAAATGTCCTTCATATTAACTGTTACTTGCCTAGATAGACATTATCTCTTACTGAAATTCTCCAATTTAGCTGAAATTCTTTTTATTGTGACAAGCCTCACACAATGACAGAATAATTAACTTCTCTGGACTACCTGTTATTGACAAAGGAAGCAGACTGTACTAAGAGGAATTTCCTTGAGGAATTGTTAGTATCTTTTGCCCGTTGAAGTCAGCCTTTACTGGAGATGTGACTGGAACTTTCTATGTGTTCTTGGGATTTAATAGAAAACTCAGTACAAAACATGATTTCAGATTTTTTTTTTAATTAAACAAACAGGCAGCATCCTGGTTTGCTTTACCAGACAAGATTTACAACCATATAGTAATTTATAACCAGAATGCTCATTCCACTGCTCCCTCCTCCCTTTGCCCATCCAAAGATAAGCAAGGCGGCTTGAGATTTTTCTGCAATGGAACTGAACTTTTGTCTATTCAATTGTGCAGCCCCAAGCTTCCCTATGCATATTTATGCTTTATATTTATTACTCTTAATGTGTATTGTTCCTTTGTAGTTCTAAAAACTACTGCTATCTAGAATCAAAGAAAGGGTTTAAAAATGCTGACAGCAATTTCTCCCTGTTTAGCAGTTGACTAGTAAACCTCTTATTTTCTGTCATCTTCAACCCTCATCAGAGATCATCTGCAAAAAGTGGACTAAGTCCTATGATACCTCCTTCTCTTTGGCTTTGCTACACTTTTCTGGGTCATGCCAACATGTGCTTCAGATGTGTTCCTCCATCCCGTTAACAGTGTAACACTACGCTGTCCATTATAGGATTGCCAGCTGTTTATAAGCATTCTGTCAGAATAACTATGCAGACAAATCAAGAAATCAACTCCATAGGAAAGCTAAAATGTGTTAATACTGTATGGCTATACTAATATAATATTCTGAGTCCAGTTGTGCTTTATTTCCCACCTATCCACCTCCATTCTCATGTGAATTAGGGAGATTGTGTTTGAGCCTTTTGCTTGTTTGGAGCTTAAGCCACATTTTCCCCCTTATCTCTTTGGTAACAGATCTGGCCTATCAAGATTGTTTTCTTTACTCTCTAACTTTTCCAAGACCAAGCCAATGTCCAACAGCCACCACTGTCTAGACCAACATTTCTCAATCTTGATAACTTTAAGATATGTGGACTTCAACTTCCAGAATTCCACAGCCTCCTAGTGAGATGGGAGGCCTTTAAGTTGAAGGAAGGAAGGAAGGAAGGAAGGAAGGAAGGAAGGAAGGAAGGAAGGAAGGAAGGAAGGAAGGAAGGAAGGAAGGAAGGAAGGAAGGAAGGAAGGAAGGAAGGAAGGAAGGAAGGAAGGAAGGAAGGAAGGAAGGAAGGAATAACTCAGTTTGCATTGGTCTCTCCAGTATATACACTTTACAGTCCTTTGGTAATTTTAACACTCACTTCTGATGCCAACTGCATAGCACTTGTTCCTCTTATAGAATTGAACTCCTAAATTTAGTATTCCTTATTGGCTAAGTAGTAAAAAGCACCTTTTCATTTTCCTACATTGGTACATGAAAAAACAGCAGGAAGCCATCCCTGAATGCAGGTTGTCAGAAGGAGGAACAGTAACAACACTGCGCTTAATAATAGACTTCCGGTGGCAGGCGACTTCGCTGGACGCAGCTGTTTGCTGCTCCCGCCTGTTTCCGCGTAAAAGCCGTTTTGACAGCCTGCATCAGCTGTCAAACGGCCTGATACCTTTCCCCTGGGCATAGGGGGATAGGTGAGCTGCCCGAGGTAGGAGTTGAGTTCCCGAGTCGTCCCTTGTGGACGATGTAGGTGAGAACT
>NW_015387028.1:128250-129638 GCF_001527695.2 Protobothrops mucrosquamatus
AAAGACATCTTTCACCTATCTTAAAAGAAACTGATAAAGAAGGAAGATATCTATTTGTGGAAATAAATTTAAATGGAAAAAAGTGCTTAATAATAGGGGTTTATGCACCCAATCAACTTGCAGCTCAAAAACAATTTTATAGACAATTACATCAGAAAATTGTGGCGTTGGACTATAACTCTTTGATTGTTATGGGAGATTGGAATGGGGTTCTGGATACGTTAAAAGATAAAAAAACAACTTCCAAGGATGTAACCCTTTCCAGATTACCTAAGTCCTTTTTTGATATGAAAGATGACTTAGAATTGATGGACGTTTGGAGATCACAACATATTAATGAACGTGACTTTACTTTTTTTTCTCATAGACATGACTCCTTTTCAAGGATTGATTTTGTTCTGATATCGACTGACTTACTTATTGACTGTAACAAAACTAAAATTTTCCCTAGAACTTTGACGGATCATAGTATGGTATGGATAGAGATTGGTCAAAAAATAAAGAGGAAATCTTGGAGAATAAATAAAAATTTGTTTAATTATGAGGATAAAGTCAAGGCTTTGAAGGAATCTATGGAAGAGTTCTTTCAACTCAACATGAACAAGGAAACTTCTATAAACATTGTTTGGGATGCTGGCAAGGCTTACTTACGGGGAATATTAATTGCTATGAATAATGCATACAAACGTAAGCAAACACAGACCAGATTTAGTTTGGAAAAAGAAATTGGGATTAAGGAAAAATTATTATTGCAACAACCAACAGACACTAACCTAAAAAATTCTATTAAAATGCTTAAAAATCAATTTAACTTATTGATTGCCGATCAGGTGGCCACCAACTTGAAGTATATCAAACATAACATATTTGCTAATGCAAATAAACCGGGGAGATGGTTGGCCTACCAACTACGTAAGAGACAAAAAGCGAGGCTTATATCTAAAGTTTTGGTCAAAGATCGTGAAATTCACCAACAAGAAATGATTAAAAAGGCATTTACTGAATTTTATTCGCATTTATATTCTTCAGAGACTATAAACAGTAAAGATATTGATAAATATTTACAATCCTCACTTATATATAAACTTACACTGGAGCAGCAGAAAATTATGAATGAAGAGATTACTACAGATGAAATTTTAAAAGCAATTAAACAATTGAAAGCTGGTAAAGCCCCTGGAACGGATGGTTTAACAGCAACTTATTATAAGTCCTTGTCAGTTATATTGTTACAACCTTTAAAAATTTTATTCAATAAAATTATGTCGGGAGAACAAATACCTCAGTCTTGGACAAAAGCTTTTATATCTTTGATACCGAAGGATGACAAGGAAATTTTGGAACTTAAAGATTACAGACCTATCTCTTTGCTGAATGTGGATTACAAA
>NW_015387028.1:131477-166851 GCF_001527695.2 Protobothrops mucrosquamatus
TTAACTGCTGCCCGTTTGCTGATAGCTCAAAATTGGAAGAGTAAAGTTTTACCTACAATGGAGGACTGGAGATTGAAGGTTTCGCATCTTGCTGAAATGGCAAAAATTTCGGCTTATTTGAAGAATTACTCAAATGAACAATTTTTATCAATATGGAGAAGATGGATTGTTTATATTCAAAATAAGCATAGAATGGTGGAATATAATCTAGGCTTTTAGATATTTGTTTTTGTTTTTTTCTTACATATTTCACTTACCTATGTAGAATATTATTTTGTGGAGTTAGGGATATTATTAGTAGTTTACTTTTAGTTGAATAGTATCCTGGGATAAGGTTTGGGAAGTCCGGGGGGTGGGGGGTGGGGAGTGGGGGTTTTTGTATTGTGATGTATTTGTGATGTGTTTTTTTTATGATAAAAACAATAAAAAATTTTAAATTTGAAAAAAAACAAAACACTGCGCTTAATAATAGATATATCTTCATTTGGGATAAGTTAATATTATATTTGATTTAATTGCATCGCATCCATCCAGTACTATTACTTTTCGTTCAATACTTAAAAATGAGAAACTATTATGGAAAGTAGATGAACATGTACTTAAAATATTATTTTTAAACAAAACTGGACTTACTAAAAAGTATAAATGCACATATGTGTATGAAGAAAAGTAACTGTTCACTTAAAATAACATAACTGTATTAGCTAGTGAAGATTCTAGAACAAGGGTGTCAAACTGCCAGCCTGCGGGCCGGATGCATCACGCCAAAACCACGCCCACCCCATTACTGGCAATGGGAAAAAAGTCATGATATGTTGCGACACGTCACGTGACATTGCAAGTTTGACACCCATGTTCTAGAAGATAAATTTTGCAGAAAAGTTCTGATTTAGAAAATCTGTATTCCAAGCATAGCTACCTTGAGAATGAACTCTGTTGCTAAATGCAATCAAAAACTTACTTTCCATTGATGACCCCATCAGGATTAAGCATTGGTACAATTTTAAAAATATAGGATTCTCGTAAACTCTGGGCAGCAGGAGCATTACTCATAAGATACTCCAAAGTTCCTTTCATAACCCAACTTGAATTAGTTTCTCCAGGATGTACACGCGCAGATAAGAAAATATAAGGACGATTTCCTGAAAACAGCACAAGTAAAATAGCATGATATAGCCATCATTGAGTTGGAAAGACCTTAAAAATATACTAGATGTTCTAGTATTTTAATCTGTTCTAGCAGATTAATCACATTACATCTGCTTGTTATAAATTTATAAAGATGAAATATAGTCTTCCATACAGCATAATAGTTTATGAAAGCACAAGGTATAATCAGCATATTATATTACAATATTACAATCGGTATAATGTTCCTTGAACCGATTCAATGGAAGAGGGAAGAATCTATCTGCACTGGCATTGTTATTTTAAAATTCCACTGAATTTTAAATTTTGTGGCTAATTTTGATACTACTTGTTATAATACTTTTGCTCCAGGGCTATAGCGTTTAGAGTGGACCTCTCTCTCTCTCTCTCTCCTGAAAGAGGCTCATCCACACAGAATGAAGTATGCAATTGTCTTTCCAATTCTTTCACTGTTGCTAGGGAGAGTGAAGCATATCTCAAACTTCCATTCATCAAATTAACTCAGAAAAGTTATGGCCAATGTTTTCTGTTGCGTGCCTATGAATTATTATAACTAAACAGTACAAAATCAAAGGAAATACGGGTTTTATTTGATTTGAAACTTTTTAAATATAATCAAAAGGAAAAGGCCATACTTACTGAACTGACAAATATGTTCATAGTAATTTGATTCTGGCATGGCTGTAATAGTTACTACAGGACAGTTATTCCCAGAGAGAGTCTCACATAAAACATGTTGCCGAAAATATATCTGCTGAGAATTGTTTGTGGATTCTAATTTTTGGAGATGCATCTTCATCATGCAAAATAAGCACATAAATTCAGAGCCAGTTTTATCTTTTAATTACGCATTTTAAAACTCTAGCTAAAATATTTAACATAATTTCTAAATTCACCCCTTATAATATTGCATCTAACGTTTTATGTATTGTTCAAGATCCTAGTGCACAGATGTAAGGAAGGAATAAAAATAATTATAGTAACAAAAACTTACATAAAATAATGAAGATTAAATTTATCAAACTGCATTGTTAGTAAGAGTTTATGAATTGTACAAGATGTAAACATACATTATATTAAGATATAAACAAGAGGTAACTCATAATATTAGAAATTGCAGTATCATCATTAGCAAGTGTATAAAAATACTAAACTATTGCAAGTCAAACTTTTTTTCACAGTGGAAAGCAATCAATGAAATTCTCTATGCATTTAACCTAAGCTGGTATAACTGCTATTATATATGCAAACTAAAAAAGTTTGATCTGTCACCTGCAGGAACCTTTCAGATATCTTATTTATTCTCAAGGCTTGCCAATTTATTGTGTCCCATTTCATTGCAAATGTTCTTTATCAGCATAAAAAGATTAAATGTTGGTAAATTCTCTCTTTCTGCAATTTAAATTTTCATTCTGCACTGTAAAAGCCATTTTGTGGATATTATGGGGAAGAGTTATAATGTTCTATTCTACGAATGGATAGAACTTCTCATAAAAAAGAGACTAAGATCAAGTAGATGCTCCCCTGTTCCAGAAGATTTCCCAAAAGTCAACTCTCCTGATTACTGGAAGATAATAGTCCACGATGTGCATTTGTTACTATTTCTTAACAAAAATGAAGATACATTGGAAATAACCTATGTGATCAATATTTGGGAATTTCAATACTCATATAGAAGTCTACTTACTACGTTATAAGCAATTTTACATTTCTACATTTACTACTTGATCAGATTTGCCTTTATTCTATACTGCACACTGTTTTAACCATACCTGATACAAACTAGAACAAAATAAACAAAAAGCAAACAAACTTCTTGCTCTGAAATTCTTAATATGAGATCTCATTGCAAAATATTAAACTTTTTACAGTATTCATTAAACAAAGACATTACTTCCATAGGATTATTTATCAACTTTTATTTATTTTATAACACAGTACTTTAGCTTTTGAATGTTGTGATAAATACTGAGCAATATAATTATTTGACGGTATCATTATCAAATAATGGAATTGTAAGCCAAGTTATTATGAATGTATTCATATTAAAATAATTTACCATTAAAGCTGAGTAAGTATAAGGATAATGGTAAGCAAAATAGCAAACATCATCCTTATGATGGAAGGTGACTGTGAAGGTGATTGTATAATATGATTTTCCTTTTTGCCCTCCTGCTGCAATTGAACTTCTTGAAAAATGATTCCTAGGAACAAAACATTTACATTATTATAAAGATAAAGTACATTATTCTATTCTATTCTATTCTATTCTATTCTATTCTATTCTATTCTATTCTATTCCCTGTGATGTGTGATGTCACTGTTCCCCACTGTGTATGTATGTAATGGGGAAATTTCTATCTCTTCTTTTCTTTTGGAAGCAGGCAAGCAAAAGTTTAAAGTACAAAACAGCTGCAATGAAATCTCATGCTAGTTTATCACATCTACCTTCTACGTACTAGAGTCAAAATAGGTCACACAATACCGACATTAAAACTGGGTAGCTGCAAAATGGGTTCAGGAATACATACAACCTGAGTGCGCTAGATTTACTGTTAGCCTTACTTGTAGTAACAAATATCTGTTCCTGTACGAATCCATGAAGGCCGGCCACCCAGTGCTTCTTGAACGGAGTACATAAGGGGCTGCATACCTTCAAGAAAAATGTACTCTATTAGAGAACAAAACTACCCATATTCAGCAAACAAATATACCTATCTACAGACATTGTTCTCAGCATCACATGGGAAAGTAACTTTTGAATGAGATGAGAAAGCAAGTGTATTATTAGAGTTTGATTATTGTAGTATTAATTGTAAATTCAATATTTGAAGGTTCATGTGACCTGCATACATTATGAGCTGTTAAAATCAACAGTGACAGACAGATACCTGGCTTCTGTCTCTTGAAAACTACGGGGACAATATACAATTACCAATCGGTACAGAAAGCTGGACCTAGCATAATCTAGAGTTTAAGAAAAACCACTTGGAATAATCGCTTTTGCATGCTCTTCTGAACTGAACTACTAAAACCAGTTAGCAGCTATTATCTGGAGCAGCAGAGTATAATTTAAGCAAGCTGCCATTCAGGTTACAAGTCAAATCCAAGCCACAGTTTGCAATCCTTGTTTGGAGTCTCGCTACAAGGACAAGCTGGTTTGATTAAATTTCTATTTGATTAATTAAAGCTTGGAGAAAAGAAAAGAGAGCATACATATACAAATTAAGTTTTTATCCTTTAGATTATGGTTTGGCATAACTGACATTTCAATGCTATTACAGTTTCCATGCTAGGTTCTCTATCTTACCATCTGCTCCTTAGAAATCTGTAAATAATTTGTCTATCTCAAACTGATTACCTTTTTTTAAATCCAAAGAAACATTTGCTATATCACTTCTCTGTGCTATTACTGATATTCTGCAATTATCTGTAGTGATAAATTAAGTCCTGGTATTATCTACAACTGTCTAAACTACTTCCCCATGGCTGTGTTTGTACTATGTGTGTTCTTTTTTTTTTCCAAGAGAAAAGTAAATTAACTCTTACCATAATTAAACTGACTGTTTGTCTTTTCACAGTTGATTATATTAAATCGGTAGGCACTGCCTGTTCGCATTCCACTGACTTCAAAATAAAACCACTGGTGATAATGATTGCTGTTTATATCAGAGTTCAGAATGAGATCATACTCATTTCTAAAAATGAGCAGAAATAAATAAGTCACAAAATTCAGGTAATTGATCTATAATGATTAAATAAAACAATAACAATATCTTACTTTCTGATCTGAATAACTTTCCGTAAATTTCCTGATTCAAATTTGGAGTTAAACTTCAAGACATCTCCTTCATCAGGCACGAGACAACTGAGAAATAAAATAAAATTACAATGGTTTATAAATAATTTATTTTGTTGTACTGAATTTGAATTAGACTGATTGGAAAAGAATACAAATGAATACAAATGAACCAGAGCTTCAAGTTATGTATATTAGATTGGATTAAATTATACATAGTTAATGAGAGCTAATGAAAATATAAACTGCAAGCATGTTTTCTATGTTACAGATCAGTGGGACTTCTTGACATCAAAAAAAATCAGATTTGTAGCTGAAATATCAACATAACTATCAGCAATTATATAGTATAGGAATTTTTAAATTTTTCTGTCACTGAATTTTCTTGTTTTTTCCTAGGCTCAAACCTTGTTTACATTTGCATTAGGATAAAATGTTAAGTATTTTCAATTCAGTGGAATCTCATTATAAAGTTCCTTGATATAAGATACTTGACATGTAATAGTTCAGGTTTGTATTGGTATTTACATCATTTTCATCAATTTATGCCATCTTTTGTGATCATTGTGCAAATGGTATCATGTGCTTATTGGCTTCATTATAAAAATGGCATAAATCCTTCCTTCCCCCTTATGGTCATTCATTATTCCTCCTTTCCATCAATAAGTCTGTTAAAACGAGTGTTACATCTGAATAGAACAGATTCTTGTTTCCAGCTCTGCTCTTCCAAACTGTTCTGCGGTATTAGGTGTTCTTGTCTATGAATGTGAAAATTCATGGAGAAACAAAAGGAAACACAGGCTATTAATTTTTTGTACTGTTTTAACATTTGCATTTTTAACCCAGAGAAAACTTGATTTAAAAATAAAACCTTGAATTTTCCATTCCCTGGTTAAAAGACACCAGAAATTTCTTTTCAGTAATGTTCAATAGTGGTTGTGACGGTTAGTACTACTTGTTGATGGATTGGAATAATGATTTTTTTTTCTTTTTCAAGGCATTTATAATTCATAGGATACAAAACAGTCCCTTAAAACTAAAAAATCTTGAAAGCTGTGTTTTAAAATACAGTGGATCCTGGCTTTTTAATTAATAAAGTTATATTTAGTTTTAATTTTACTGTGTACAAATTCTTAAAATTAATTCATCTTAAAGATACAGTACTCTACCTCAAGCAAGTTTTTGACTTTTGCAACTTTCTACTGTAAATAGCCAAGGAAACTATCATACTCCCATTAATTTATAACTTTTCCTAAATTATTGGATCTAAAATGGGAAAGTAATCATTATGAAATAGGTGACTAATCATTATGAAATAAAAGACCTTCATATAAAACTTACCTCAGATTATCAAGATCGTACACAACTCTATCTATAATATCATTAGGATGAATAAGCCTTTCAATGTCTTGGGCAATTTTTGTCCTATTTAGAAAAGGAAGTAAGATGCCGTATTTCAAAACTCTTAACAGTACAGTGCCACATGTAGAATCAGTGCGTAAGGAAAGAAAGAGGAGTTTGAGTTTAAGTCAAGTTTCTACTTTAAATATATATTATTATTTGTGGAACTCACCACAATTCTTTTCTGAATGGAAAGGAAATAGCTTGTATGCAAGACACTGAGGCTTTAGACCCAATGTTTGGTTTCCTTATTACAGGAAACATGCCCAGTATTATTAGCATTTAATGATTATTTCAGTTAGTATTAGTAATTAAAACTAGTTCAGATTTGAAAATAGGTTATATTAAAAATTCATGCAATTATAGTTTGAATACATTGCAGTGATTGGGTTAGGGTGCAAGCCTCTCGCCTCTGGAAGTTTCTAATTGAATATGATGAGCCTCTCAATATAAAAAAGAGAGGTGCTTTATTCAGCTATGTAACCATGCTACAAGAACTGCTGTACTAAATATCTGAATATAATACATATGAGAGAGAAACAATTTGCAGGTAGGTGGGTATCTATGTGTTTATGTATACATCCATGGACCCAATTCCTACAAGACATGTTAACCATGTAGACATTTTCCTGAAGATCACTAACAACTTTTAGTGCAGAAAAGTTGAACAGAACAAATTTTAGTCCTTTCAAGAGCTATATAGGAAACCATGCATCTCACAAAACAATAAAATTGAAATGTTTTTGATAGAAATAGTCTCTATGTTACTATTGGGGAAACTGTCTCTTATTTCAGTGTACACTGACTAACAGATAGCTTCTCTTAATTTGAGATGTATTGCATGTATTTCTTGTGTCTCAATCAAAAAGTTAAGCTACATCTGGACCTGTAACAGACTATATTTGAAAGCACAGAGACAACTATTTCAATTGTCTCTTCATAAGGCAAATTCATAATGTCTGAAGTTTTCTCAAGTATAAACTTGGAAAGACTATGGATTATCTCAAGGTAAATCTTGTTAAAATAAATTATTTCTAAATCTAATTTCAAAAATTTCATTTAAAATGTCTGGGAGCCTTTGCTACCTCAGAAATATATAATGCACAATATTTTTTGGTTCCAAAGACTTTGAGCCCTAAAGATATTTCAAAGATAATCAAAATCTTTGTTTTCTCTCCTAAGAATATTAATGCTATAATTAATATGAAAATCCTTAAGTTTGCATCAATCCTTCGTTGTTAGAATTGCTTATTGTATATGGAAAATGTTCATGACATAATTATCAATAAGCAGAGAACTGCACTTCAGCAAAGAAAAATATTTTATTTAATATGTGTCCAAATTATTTTCACAAAATTAATATGGCCTTAGCCATGGGATAAAGAAATTATCCCCAAACATAATGCAGATATAGAATGGCAAATTGGCAATAAGAACATAATGCTATCCCAACTGTAAACTTATTATCAAAAGAATTAACAGAGACAACAATCAAGATGAAAAAAATAATTATTTGAACTTTTTCACACTAAGGGACTTGTCCGTGATAAAAAAAAAATTAGAAAGCATTTTACCTTACTTCTCCAAATTCATAGACTTTACAGCAAGTAAGGGTTTAAAATGCCCCACAGGAAAGTTAATTGTTTCAGTGATAAAATCAAAACACATTTTACTTCTTCAAATGTCCTAATTTTAGCAGATTCATTCAAAAGGCACATTCAGTATTTAAAATACAACTGCTGACATTTTCAGGACATAATTATGAAAAAATGACTTATATCTCCTTATTTCAAAACTAACTGAAATTCAATAGTTCTGGAAGAGTTTTTGATGCAGTTCTTATATATTAAATGAATGTTAGAGTCCTCCTTCACCTAAGAGACACATTTCCATGAAATCTATCTGCCTGTTCACTCAGCAGGCAATACTCAGTCTACAAGCACAATTGGGATCAGAATTTCTGTTTTTAGCCAAAGCAATTAAGTGAATCGTACCCAATTTTATGACTTTTTTTTAACCAGTTAAGAGAATCGTTGCAGCTAAGTGAATCGTGCAGTTGTTAAGCAAATCCACCACCACCACCTCCCCACTAACTTTGCCTCCCCCATTGACTTTGTCGGAAGCTGGCTGAGAAGGTTGTGCATTTTGATCATGTGACCATGGGGATGCTGTGATAGTTGTAAGTGTGAGTAGCAGCTAGAAGTCATTTTTTCCAGTGCCACTGTAACTTTGAATGGTCATTTGACTAATGGTTGTAAGTCAAGGACTACCTATATCCTTAAATTTAGACAGGATCTGAAATATGAATCTCAGCACTATTATTTCTATGTAGCCATGCTGCAATTATATTTCTTTATAATGATAATTACAAATGTGTCGATTTAAGCTGATTTATGCACAAATGAAACTCTGGAATGACTATTGGCTTTATGTATTACTATAGCACTAAATTTATATATTACTATAGCACTAGCTTTACTGATAATTTATATATGTGAAATCAATTACATTTTTTAGGAGTCATTTTGAGAAGAATAATTATGAATCTCTGGATGAATTTCTCTCCCCCCCCCTCCTGCATTAATTTAGAAAGCAAGGTTCAAGGAAAATGCACACACCCATTCACTGCCAACTATTGCCAAAAAAGGAGTTTAAGAGACCCCGATGTTATGGAGAAATATCCAATATTTCTTTCACATACATCAGAGTTCGCATGTGACTGGCAGCCATTCTCTTCTTCCTTGTGGAAGAAAAGGAATAAAACATGAGATTATGCAATATCTGTAAATTCTAAAAGTTCTATATTCTTTCATGCAGATGATAATATTTTTCAGTATAACATAAAGCATTTTACAATTTTGAAAGTGATTTAGTATTTTATCTCAGTAAACTACACAACATTCATATACAAAGGTTACTACAATCTCACATTAATATGTGTGTGTGTGTGTGTGTGTATACACACACACACACATGAAATTTGGCAAAGCTGTGGTCACTTCAGCACTGCTACAGTGAGCCACAGTCATATGATCATCATTTCCAATACCCCTTGCCAGCTTCCCACAAGGAATGTCAATGGGGATGCTGGCAGGAAGTTGGAAGTTGCTGTTGCTCTCTCTAATCTTTTGGCCACCTGTGATCATTTCATTTCTCTGTTTAGGTAAGGAAATACCTCTGAAACAATGATCCAACAGGTCCCAGATTGTTTAACAATATACAGAATTCTGCATTCACAAAACAATAGCTTATGTTATCTAATAATACAGTATTTTTCTTTATGAACAGGCAAATCAAAGTTGAATCCAAAATTTCTGAGAGGAATTTCATAATTAAGTGGGACCTTTCACATTCCCTTCCATTTTTCAAAATCCCAAAATTTTCTTCAACAATTTGAAGTTCATCTGAAGGGATATGGTGAGAAGGACTGTAGGGCTGAATGGATGAAAACTGCCTGTCTCGCCTTCATTTACAGCATCAATCTTGGATCTTAATATATTCCATTAATACTATAACTGTTATATTTGAATCTAGTAATATTAATTTTACTGTGAATGATACACAAACACTATATTAAATCATTCTGTAGGCATTTTTGAGGAAAAAAGGTGAACTCACCTCTGTACACCATATGGTCTTTCAAGGATAGGTTCTTTAAATGAAGGTGGAATATGTCCAAAATAATCAGGATAAGCGACTTCTGAATATTCAGGAACAGATCTAGTATTTTTCACTGTTTCAATATAGAGTTCTGGATCATGCAGTTGTATTGTATCAGGCACTTCAATTGTTACTTGCTCTCCTATAGAAACTGAACAAGATACTTCTTCTTCTTCAGGATCAGGTCCAGAACAGCATAGTTTTCCCAGCTGGACAGACCGTCCCTCAAACAAAACACTTCCACATGTTGGAACATGTTGAAAAGGTTTATTATAGGTAATTTCACTAATGCTAGTTTTACATTCGTTTTTTGTCACGGTCTTAGAAATATTGAACTGTTCACTTTTGGAGGTATTTTGAAGTGAAATTCGTTCAAAGTCTTTTACAATTTCATGATGCAGGCACTGGCATGATGGAAGCAATTTCATTTGATCACCTTGATGCTGCAAACTATTATCCATGATACCATCATTTTTTACCAATCCCAGAAATGCTGGTCTTTTATTACAGTCTTCACTTAGTAGATTATTCTCCTTCACAGGAAGTTGCATCATGTCATTTGTTAAAGATGGTTCCTCTCCAGCAGTGGGAACAACAATAGGTCCTCCTGGAGCTGCGCTGTCCGAAAAAGACTTTGGTTCCTTTGAAATGAGGTCACATTCCTTAATATTAAAGAAAGAAAAAAAATGGCAGATACTTGTTAGAGGATTACAATGTTAAATGTTGAAGAAAGATCAATGAGACAGAAAGAAGGATCCGATCCAGACAGAAGGAATAAACCATGAAGGAATGGAGACAAATAGCAGGTAGTTTCCTTTTGAAGAAGCTAAATGTGAAAAAAAAAGAATTACAATGTCAGAATGAGTTTACGTGCTAATATTGAAAGTGACATGGTTCACTTTATATGATTTACTGGATCAAATAAAACCCAATCTGAATCCAAATTCAAAGTCAGAGGAGACCCAATGTGGTGTAATGCTTAGGATATCAGGCTAAAAATTGGGAGACCATGAGTTCTAGTCTCCCTTGCCAAGAGAATGACTTGTCCAGGCAGGCTCCAAGAATTGGAGACAACTCAACACAAGAGAATAAAATTAAGTCAGATATGGAAATTTCAGAAGGGTAAAAATATACCTGCTCTTGATTACTAATAATTATGGATATTGACTTTGTTCCTGAACAAAATTGACAGAGATTACCTTTATGCAAATATATCAGAATCATAGGGTTGGAAAAGACCTTGGAGGTCTTCTAGTCCAATCTCTTACTCAAGGCAGGAGCTCCCTGCCCAATTTTTTGATATTCTGTATTGAATAAAGCAGCAATAACATACACAAACCTGCTCAGTTTTAATTCTGGTTTGACTCTTTATGAGGCTCATGTGAGTGCCTGTATACAATTCAATTAAGGTTCAATTAATGTGAACGTGATGGAAATAAAGTGCATAACCTTTGAGAGACTTTCATGAATTTATTTACCTATCCAAGTAGACAATATTTAACTATTTTTTCTATTTCAAACTTAATTATCTTCGTTTTGTGATTCTCAAGCAAAAATATTAATGATAATGGTCTCCCAACAAAGCATCAACTAGGCCTCAAAGCTCTTTGACCTTAAAAAGATAGCTGTCTAGTCCACTCACTTCTGTTTTTTTATGTATTTCATTATATTGAATAGCAAGATTATAAAAAAATAAACCAAATGCAAAAATGGAATAGGTGAACAATTAATAAATTACAAAACACTTAAACAGAAGAAACAATAGCACAAACAATAAACAAAATCCACAGAAAATTTGACCAATATAGTCTACCTAATGAGAGAGAGAGAGAGAGAGAGAGAGAGAGAGAGAGAGATGTTTAATATTGGTTAACCAATATTGTTATAAATATTAACCTACTGAAATCACATTTATGAAAAATACCTTATAATACTATATTATTATCAAATAGAGAATAAGAAAAACATCTAATATTACTACTTTATTATTATAAAGCATCATAAATCTATATCATTTCTTCATTAGCAGAAAACATTGTCTTTTCCAAAATAGATCAATCACACATTTGTAAATGCCAGTCCTTAATATTTGGAATAATATTAATTTACAAATTCTTAATATAATTCTTTTGGCAATTCCCCATGCCAATATACCGGTAGTCATAATTTGGAATTTCAAATTCCAAAGTTTTGGGATACAATTCAAAGTAACATTAGCCTTTCTAATATTTAGGGATTTCCCAATAAATCAGCTCATGCATTAAAATGTTATTCCAAAGAATGCAAGTAATTCACAAAATTCTCAATCACATGAGCCAATGAACTGTCATTTTTTTTATACCTCAATCAAATAAAATCTGGTTTAGTGTTTCAAATATTGGGCAGTCCAATAAACTTGAAATATAACATTTTCATGAATAAATTTTAATGTTCTTAAGGATTCATGACATTTGAGGAGGCATTTTAGATACTTCAATTATTTAGTCCATAGTTGATAAATCCCAGTAGTATTCACTTTAAAACTTTTTAAAAAATATTTTGGGTACAGATATGCTATTGGCTTAAATTCAATCATGGATTCCATCAAATAAAAAAAAAACTCAGATACCTTAGAAGCAACCATGACAACTGCCCACCTTTAGGCTATCAAAACATGTTTGGGGAAAAAAATTATAAATTGACAATGGCAACTTTTTATAAAGAAAACTTATATAAAATGTTCTATAGATGGCACTTACCACCTGCTAGATTAGCAAAAATGTTTAAAAATATGTCTAGTAAATGTTGGAATGTAACCAAAAATCTGGCACATATTATCATTTGTGGTGGACCTGTGTTAAAGCAAAATAAATTTGGACAAAAATACACATTTGGTTGGAAAAGATGTTAGGAAAACATGTAGATTTTAAACCTGAACTTTTCTCACTAGATATAATACCAGAAAAATCTGATAAGCAAAGTATATATTTAACATTGCATGTACTAACAGCAGCGAGGATGTTATTTGCTCAGCACTGGAAGAATGAAGAAATACCACTAGACGAAGAGATAATCAAGAAGATATTGGACTGTGCTGAAACGGTCAGACTTACATTGAGGATCAAAGAGAAAGAAGATACAGAATATTTTCAAACATGGAATTTATTTTATCAATGGTTGGAAAAAAGGGGTAGAGACAAAGAAAGTAATTTGCATTATTAAGCAAACAAATAAAACCAGACAACACGATGTTTATTAAGCACTAATTAAATGTAATAATAAAAAATAATTTTTTAAAAAAAAAAACATGTTTAAGTTGAAGATATTGCCACAATTGTAAACCAGGAAGAACAAATTTCATTTAAAACTGAGAAAAATCCTTCATACAGTCATTACATAACAATTTACAGTATTTGAAGCAAGTATTCCACCTTTCACATAGCTTCCAATATAACATTTTATCACCTAATTTCAAAGCAGAATCCTCCTGAAGAGTTAAAAATTTATGAATGTATCAAACTTCATCTTATATCATAATAAAGTACAAAGGTTTCTCTCAGCATGCATTCCTACAAATAACTGTATATTCTATTGTATATTTATCCACGAATTGATATGACCTTGATGGAGATATAATTTTCCAACCAGGTCCATACAGAATAATACTCTACTAAATTTTCATTCCATATTATTTACACTGATAAAATATAATCCATTGATATATATGTGTCCAGCATATTATCATCATTTGAACAAGTGGAAATCTCAATTTAGTAATTAATTCCTAGGTCTACTTTTCCCAAATCAATTCCCTAAATAACATATTGATCTTAACAAAATATTTGGAATATGGGACATATCTCATTAATCGCACGAGGAATAATATTCATGTTAATACGATTAATAGGATTAATTCTGTTCTGTAGTCTTAATGACATTTTAATTTCTTTATTACTATTTAGATCAGTCTTTTCTAAAAATTTTAATATATTTATTTTCATATATTTAGAAAGATTTTGAGATTATAATCTCAAGTATTTAATATAATCAGCAGAGATCACAAAACCCTATTCTTTGCAAAATTAGAATTCATATTAATAGAATATTTGTAGTTCAGGATTGAACTGTGGTGTCTTTGATGCTCTCTGAGCTTGGCGATTTTCTTGCAGATGTTTTATTAGCCAAGTAGGTAACACCATCAGTGCTAGAAAAGAATGGAGTTATCCTGTCAGTGACACAAGTTGAGGGTGTTCTAGCTGGTTTCTTCATTAGGCTGTTGTTTACTGAGTTAGTAGTTCCTTGATTAGGGTATAGTTTACTGCTTGATGTTAATTTCTGCATATCTGAGTGTTGATTGATGGTGATGAAATGTTTTGGTCTTTTTATTTTCTTTTTGGCTTTTTGATTGTCTCTTTTGAGTGATATGTAGATATTGTTATTTCTATCTGCCTGTTGATGATAGATTTGTCTGAGTGCCAGCTTTCAGGAATTCTCTAATGTTTTTGGACTGGCTTGGTCTAGGATGCTCAAAATTTCTCAGTTGAAACTATTGCTAAGTCTGTCCATGAATTTCCTCATTTTTTCTGACTTCAAGTTGGTGTTTATGGATGCGCTCTGCTAGTCTTCTGACTGTCCTACACAGTGGCTGTTATAATTCTTACGCTGTATGTTGTAGATGATTCCTTTTTTTTCTGGGGCTGCTGGTATACTGGTTTTTTAGCATGTTTTGGAGGGCTTTAGTCAGTTTGTGTGCTACAGTGATGCCATGTGGTTGTAATAGTCTGTAACAGTCCACTGGTAGTTTCCAAGATGTTTTTCATATAGTGGCAGTGTTATTCTTTTCACAGCTTGTGTTGGTTGTGCTATATTGGTCAGGCACTTTTTGATAAAGTTGCATGAGTAGCCATTTTGTTGGAAGATGTTATACAGATGATCTTTTTCCTTTTTCTGATGTTCAGGGCTGCAGCAGTGTATTTGTGCATGTCTAAATAGTGTACACAGCTTCTCTTGTGGGAAGTTGGGTTGTTTTTTTGATAGTGGAGCACTTGGTTGGTATGGGTAGTGTTACGATAGACTAATGTTTCTAATTTGCCATCACTGCCTCTGCTGATGAAGATATCCAGGAAAGGTAGCATATTGTTGTTTTCTTCTTCCCTTGTGAATTTTATTCCTTTGAAAATGGAATAGTTTTATGCATTTTCTCTAGCTGGTCCTTTTTTATTATGACAAAGGCGTCATCTATATACCAGATCCATACTTTGGGCTGTATATGCGGCAGTGCTTTAGATTCTAAGCATTGCATTATGGTCTCTGCCATGAATCCTAAAAGTGGTGATCCCATGGGCATTCCTTTGGCTTGGTTATATATTTGTCCATCAAACTGAAAATATGTGGTTAGGCAAAGGTTGAAGAAGTTCATGATTCTGTGTATTTTAATCTCAAGTGTATTTGGTCAGGTCAGGTGTGCTAGGTAGTAGTGCTGTGATGGATTCTTTTGTTAATTCTGCATCTATGGATGTAAAGAGTGCTGTGACATCAAATGAGACAATGATTTTATCTTCATCTATGGCCAGGTCTTTGATTCTTTGGAGGCACTGTAGTGGGAAGTTGATGCGGTATTTGCTTCCCTCTGTTAGATATCTTAAGCTTTTCTGTCAGTTCTTTAGCAGGCTGGGGTCCCTGGTAACAATACAATTGGATGGAGAGATATGTCTGGCTTGTATGTTTTAGGGCGTCCTTAGAAGCATGAGAGGATGGATACATTGCTTTTCGTCTGCTATTGACTTCTTTACTGATTTAATCTTTCTTGGTAAGGTCACTAGGAATTCTCTTAATATATTATAGCCCAAGGAAGGTAGGCAAAAGTTAATGTTATACTCAGAATGCTTTCCAAAATATTCTATTATCCATGTAAATTAGGCAGAAAAGTAGCATGCTTATCTAAAATTACCAAAACGTCACTAGTAAATTAAAACAACTAGATTTAAAAATAGCAGCATCCTTACCTGAAAATCCTCTAAAAGTTCTGGAAAAAAATGTTCATACATTTTCAAATCTTCCACTGGTCGTCCCAATTCCTGCTTTGGTTTCAGTTTATTGATATCTGTCTCAATGTCATCGTTCTAAATAAAAAAGTCCATAAGCATAATTAAAAATCTTGGGGTAACTATGTTTTTGGGTAAATAAAAACATAATTCATAATTGAATAATTCTTGAAAATAAGGTTCTTCCATGCTTACTGAGGAAAAACATCAAAACCTCTGATTGACTGGTGGAAATTGGTTACATCACACTGTAGGTTTTCCCTATCTCTGAACCAGCAGAAAGCCTTACCAGGATAAAATTGGCTCTTCCCCATTACTGATCCCTATCCAGCCTCTATCATCCCATTTTACTTGACTTTCCACCATGGGTGATAAATTCTTGCAATATTATATATCTTAAAGCCACCTTTGCCTGATGTCAGAATATATTGATCTTTAAGGGAATAGAACAAGAGGGAAAACATATTGTAATACCAATGTAGTTAAGAATAACTAAAGCTAACTCACTCAAGCTGGTAAAAGATGAAGGCAGCTTCATGGAGATAGCAAAAAAAAGTACATTTGTATAAGCTGTGGTTAGGTAATACATGTAGAATGGAAGAATGCACCTCCTAAAAATGAGCCCTCCCAGGTTTCAGGTATTGCATCAATGTTATGAGCTGATGCAGCATAGCCAGATGTGAGACCCTGTTTTATGAGGTTCAGTTGTATTAATCAGTTGGGACTGCCACTTGCTTACTTTCCTCTCTGCAGTGTAACAGTATTCCTGCCCAACATCTCAACTCTATGGCCACGTTGGTAGTGGGATTCGCCAGGATTATGTTCTGTGTCCAAAGAATCTGCCTTTTTGGGGCACATAGTCAGATGTGGTACAAGAATTCATAGTAACTATGGATCTGATCCAATTTATTCGGGGCCCAATCTGCAACCTGTGCAGATTCTCCGATAGTGAATCCTACATAACTTGCTGGCTTATTGGGGAGCTTCATGAGATGAAAAGAGACACTAGAGCTGTACTTGGCTAAATATGAATTAGAAGGACCTGGCACACGTAAGCCTCATTAGGACTTACCTTGTGACTATAAGAGCAGTGAAGTGAGCTTACTTATCCATTCTGACTGCATCAGCAGAGAACCAGTTGGCTGACAATTTGGGTAACAAGGAATCCCTGGGAGCTCTTGTAAATTTGCTGTGAGGAATAGTCTCAGCATGGTTATGGCCACCGAAGAAGTTGGGTCCAAGTGGTGATTATGCCTCATTGTGGGAAGGGATGTGGCACCTGCCATGAAGGAGGTGGTGGTAAATCCCTTTCTCAAGAGGCCGTTCTTGAACCTGATAGTGATGGAATAATTTTTGTTCACTCTTCACTCTTTGCTTTTTAGAGAAAATTGCTGAAAGAGCATTAGACACTTAGCTTCAAGGGGCCTTGGATGAAATGATTTTTTGGCCCCCTTGCCAGAGTTAAAGCCCGGTTATATACTGAGATGGCACTTGTAAATGACCTCTGGAAGCTTCAGAGTGTATCCATATAGATATAGTGACTATCTTCTAATAAGGGGAAGGGATTTCTAAAATGGAGGGACACTGCTGATCAAGCACACTCAGCCTGGAAGTTGCTTGCCACAAGAAATCTGCTTCTCAAGGTTCCACAAGACCTTAGGAAGAAGGCCTCACTCGGCCAACAGCTGTCTTGAGAAAGACCAGGCTGGGCATACTTCATCAGTATGAGCAAGACGACAGTGGGGGAGGGGTCAGGTGGGTTGGTGAAGCATAGTTGGGGGGGACTTCAGTGTGCAGTATAGTGAAAATGGGTGTATCTAGGTCTTTGTGCTGTTAGGCTGGTGTACCTATAGCTTTGTGCCACATTGCTGAGTTGGAGTGGCTGTGGCTTTCCACCACTGAGCAGAGGGGGCTGCATGCTGTGACTCTGGGGCTATGCAATCCACTCGTGTGATCCACTTGCTTTCAGACATAAAGCATGACTGGATAAAAGACTGACTTTTCATGTGACTACTCAGGTAGATTCTTTGTTTTTTAAAAAATAATTATCAAATTTGATAAAATGGAGTAAGAAATCCACACATGCTGATACAGAAGCTGAGAAATTTTGCAAGACTGTATAGTTCTGTGAAACACAGCAGCCCCAAATGTACTTATTGTTAAAGAAATCAATATACGTTTCAGCACTATTTCCTTCCTTTTTTTTTTTTACTGTACTACCGAAAGTATATTTAATGTATTCATTATTTGGAAAACAGTGTTTTCCAGTGTCCAAATAAGCAACTTTTCAGAAGGGTAAAAATAATATTTTTAGAATTAAGAATGTATGCTATTTCTTCAGGTATTACTAACCTTAAAATGTTGATCTATGTCATCTTCATTATCATTTTCAACCTCAGATTCTGTGTCGATGTCATCATTGTCATCACTTTCATCTACTACGTCATCCACTGTGATATAAAATGCTCTATAAGTAGGGCAGATGTACGTTTTCTACAATATGTATATCCCAGAAAAGAAATGATGCATGTGAAACTTCTCACTCATCAACTGGAACCTAATACTACATAAAAACTTAACTTTCCATGACACCATGTGCTGTATATTTAATTATATAGATTCTTTAGGTAACAAACAGGTTTATTCAGTATTTTACCCAGGAAGTTCATTAGGTAGACTACAGAATGACAGTGTTTACGTATATTAAATTCTTCATTAATAGTTCATTCTCTGAAAAACTTATTTTGGGAACCTGGGAGGGGTCCTAAAGTGGATGAAATAGAGACAGAACTTGCTGAAAACTAGGACAGAGCAGCTTTTGTGTCCTGCTCATTAAAGACACATCAATTCATATTCAGCAGTTCCCTGCAATACACCCTGCCAGGATGTACTGCAGGAAGACAGAAGGTTCCCTTCATGGCTTGGGACCAGCTTATCTGAGGGACCATCTTTTGCCGGTCACATCTACCCGACCCACGAGAGCGGGGAAGCAAGAAATGTTGTGGGTCCTGTCCCCTAAGGAGATACATCTGACGGACCCAGAAGAAGGGCGTTCTCCATGGTGGCTCCCTCTCTCTGGAACATCATTTTCCCAGAGATTAGATTGGCCCCCACTCTAACACTGTTTCGGAAGGGTTAGGGTTGTCTAGTATCTAATCTATCCATAATACACTTTTATGTTTGTTTATTTATTGCTGTCTCAGTATCATTTTATTCTACAGAAAAAGCATATTTTCTGTAAGATGAATAGAAACATAGTTCATCTTTTTAGTTGAGAGCACACACGTTGCTTATCTACAAACCTATCTATTATTAACTTCAAGCTTCAAGAGTTATAGAATGATTCCAAAAACATGTAATTTCTACATCTGAGGAGCAAGACATCCTTTTCTTTGCTGTAGACCAGAGATCCCCAACCTCTGGGCCACAGCCCACTAGTGAGCTGTGAGCTATTTGCAACTGGGCCACAGAATCGGAGGGCAAGTGTGTCCCCACCTGCATCCTCACTTGCGCAAGCAGCAGGTGTGCACTGCTTGTGTGCTTATGCACACTGCTCGTGCAAATGGAGCTGCGTGTGCGCACACTTGCGCACGCAGAACCATCCCCTCTTTCCCCCTCCCCTGCCGGTCTGCAAACCTGGAAAGGTTGGGGAACTCTACTGTAGACAGTTACCTTTTACATATGAGAGCAAAAACGATGGGACTATCTGTTTTTAAAACTGCACAGAATATCAAAGACAATACTTCCCTTTTTAAATTTTAGATTTATAATATAACTGTTTTATTTGATACTTTACATCAAATATATTAAAATAATGTTTTAAAATCCTGAAGGAAAAAATACATCTAATGGGTGCATAAGTGAGCTATTACTCACTAACAAATCTCTTAATTATTTTTGTGTAATTTTGCTTCTCCCACTGCAATGTCATATGGCATAGCTCTTACTATTGAGGAACATCCCCACCCCAATATCCAGAAAGATTGGGGGGAGGGGTGACAAGAAGGAAGTTGGTGAACTTGACAAAACCAATACTACAAATAAAACAAGATGACGGAAGATAAAATCACTGGAAATGATTTGAGTTTAAGAATTTGATTTTGGGCAGTAGAACAAAATTTAAATTATGGTGTTGTTTTCATTTATTCTACATATAGATATACATTTTAGTTTTGTAGCAATCATATACTACAGGAATTCATGTTACTTTTCAAAAATAGTCTATTATTTTACAAGAGAGATTTTTTTTACTGTGATATTAGGATTTCAGGAACAGGCACAAAATACCAAATTGGACAAGACTACAATGTTTTAAAATTGCTCATACCTTCAGGAGGCAAACTATATAGCTGATACACTGGTCCATTAACAGGCATAACAGGTAGTTGGAAATGGAAAGCACTTTTAATGGTTGGTAATGGAAGACGATTTTTAGGATAGCATTTCCTCATTATCAGACTAGAAATGTTGACAAGTGGATCAAGAGTTCTTACTACAAGGCATTCCTATTATAGAAATATATTAAATTACAGAAGGTAAAATATTTTGTGAACTATAACCATTGACATTACAAAGAGAGTATATTTTCATTCATTTAGAATGGAATTCTTGCCTCATTATATCTTCTTATGTAAACTTATATGCACACACAACACAATTCTAACAAGTTGCTGCAACATTAAACAAGAAATGGCAATAGAAATGTTGCAATTATTTCAAAGTGCAGCAATTCTTAGGCATAGTTTCTATATTAGAAAACCGTTGAATGATAATATAACCTTGTCTATGTTGAACTCCTTCTATAGTATCAGCCTGATTATATGTTGTGCTCTTGACACCATTTCATCGTTCAGAAGTCTTAAGAACAGATAAACCACAAAGAAAACAATTGAAAATTTCCATGCAATTAGTTGAAACTGGTGGTGTTTCAGAAAAAACAGAATGATATTTTAATGGCACAGATACAGCAAACACGAAAGCCAACTTCAAATAGTTTTTATTCTTTGCACTTATATTTCGTTTATCAAGTAGCTCTTATTAACTCTCAAGGGCTTCTAGAAGGAACAGTTATACAGGCAGAGAAATTGATATCCTCACATTGGAACCATAGGATATAGGATATGAGCAAGATTTGCCCAATCTTCATTGGCTGACTCTTTTCCTATCTTTTTTTGTTCTTTCAAGTCAGTATCTGTTTATCACCAGGATGTTGCAGCTGGTGAAAAATACGTCTAATTTGCTAACAGGCCTCATTGGGTTGAGTTCACATTACACTTATGCTTCAGGCCCTTGAATGTATTTAAAAGGCTTCTGGGTGCAATTTTAAAGTGGTGGTTTTGATCTTTGTCCTAGGATCACATTCTCTAACTATAATTAACCTGATGAGTTAGTTGACCTGGAAAAGGCTGCTGGATTATTCCATTTCCATGAAAAGAGGAGGGGCAAAAGCAAAAAGGATCTCTCTGTCAGCAGTTGTAGCTGTCTTTTGAAACAGAGTGTAATGTAGCCCGACTGTAATCAGACTTAGCTCCATGCTATTCTAATTTGAGAAAATATTCAAAACTAAGATAATGCATATAGCATCTGTTATGACCAGATACAGTACCACGGAGCTTGCATGTATTTATGGGAAGAGGTTTTTGTTTGGACTATTATTTAATTGTATTTGTTTATAAATTTCTTAGTTTGTTTTGCATTGCTGTGTCATGGATGTTTTATGGATGCATATTTTTATTAGGGATTTTATATTGTTTATTATGGATAATTTATATAAGTAGCATTGTTAACTGCTGGGGATCCTATAATATGTCAGTATAGAAGTTCAGTAAATAAGTAAATAAACCATTCAGGGTGCCTTCTTAGAAATGAAAACTTCTTTAGTCAGAAAGAGCTATGACTAATAAAAGATACTACTGATTAGCAATATAGGTAGTTCTCATTTAACAACTACAATTAGTTCCAATGACTTGGTCATTAAGCAAAATAGTTGGCAGAAGACAGAGAGAGGGAGGGAGGGAGGGAGGGAGGGAGAGAGAGAGAGAGAGAGAGAGAGAGAGAGAGACTAACTGTCATCACAATCATAAAAAGTTCTTTATATAAAACACCTGTGGCTGACCATGTTCCCCCCCCTCCTTTTGGTCTCCCCACAGAGCAGAGAGAGTGCTTAAATAAGCTATCTCTTCCTGAGCTACTTTTCTCCACAGTGTAGCATTTCCTTAAAAAGGGCTAACTGCAAGTTAACAAGTTTAGCTTTGTTACCTTAATTAGTTGATTAGTTGACGATCAGAAAATCATTATTTTATTACCATTTACTATCAACATATTTGTGAATGGTCAGTATCTGAGGCAGTTGCTCAATAAGGACTGCTTGTAAAACTTCTAATATCAAATATACTAGTGCACACTGAATATATTTTCTTGTGAATCATAATAATTTTTCAGCTGAAGAATTAAAATATATATAGATTTTATATTGTTATCTACAAAAAGCTTATATTACCATTTTAATTGTACATAAAGACCACTTATAATAGCATAACATCTTAAAATTTACCTGTGAAGTGTTGTACAGAATTTTCATCCCATCAACATCTAGAAATGCTTTTCTTCCCAGCTTGATATTTGTAATACTTTTAACAGATTGCAAGATTCCCTTACGGATTAACATATGTCTATGCCGACTATCATGACGGTGCCAATCTACATAAATTGTTAAAAGCATTTGGACGTAGCCTCTATCCACAGCTCTCCGTGCATTTGTTTCTTGAAGGAAAACAAGATTTAGAGCTGTATTATAATAAATAAACAACCTGATTTTTCTTCTGGCAACTATGAGAGCAAATGAATGATTGAGTAATATAGAATTAGAATACATATAGAATTTATTTCTTTCCTTGTTACTACATTTATGGTAAAATATTAAGAGAGAAATATCTGAAATCAGCTTTCGGGATCAACTCACACACAAGTACAAAATAACAGTTATAAATAACGACTGTTGTACATACAAGTCAACATAGGACAGAAATCAAAGACTGACTGGAAAGTGACATACCTCAAGTCCCCTTCAAAAGTATACATATAGGGTATATCTGTGGGCATTTCATACACTATTTCATCTTAATATGCTCACAAATTTGTTGTGGAATAACTTAGATCAATGGTAGTGAACCTATAGCACGGGTGCCAGAGGCGGCACTCAGAGCCCTCTCTGTGGGCACACGTGCCGTCGCCCCAGTCCTAGGCCTTCAGCTGGGTTTTATAAAACCTTTTCGCTTTAGGCCTCCGCAGCCGTGTTCCCCCCAAAAAAGGTTCAATCAATCAGTCAATTTCAACTTCTCGGGGGGGGGGGAATCTTGCAAAGTTGGAACTGATTGATTGAACTTTTTAGTCCCAACCAGTCTGCCATTACCTCCGCAGCCACGCTCACCCAATGGGCCACACCCACCCAGCACCCGACGATGTGTAAGTGGGTTTTGGGTTGCAGTTTGGGCACTCGGTCTCTAAAAGGTTCGCCATCACTGACTTAGATACTCATTGAGATTTCAGGGAAAGAATTTGTGAGGTTATGTTCAATTAAAAGATACTAGTAGCAATCCCAAGAAAAAAGGCAAAAAAGTCAATTACTATTTCAAAACGTAGATACCAATTCTTCTGTATCTCAACCACTTCTTATTTCATGATTTCAATATACAAGATGAGACAATTTGTATTTTATGGAATATTAATTTTCACTTGCTTTGTCTGCAAAATCAAATATTAATCTGTTCACATTCCATACGCTCTCTAACTGCCTTGTACACTTACTTGATTTCAGAAGTGCAGTGAGGGTATCTAAAGCAACCCTATAAACAGAACAAACAAGAACATATGTTAAAGTTTAGAGGTTGTTATAGAAATGGCTTTTTTTCCTTTTCCCTTTGTACCTCATATTTTCTTTCTCTTCTCTTTTTCCTTCCCCCAATTTCCTGTTTTTATTTTTATTTTTATTTTATACTTTGATAAAACAATAAAAGTCAGGAAAAACAAAAGTTTAGGGGATATTCTTGCTTATGGTAAAAGTGCCTAATTATAAATAGGACTCCATTCCACATATACTTCCAATGCCTTTGAAAGGGAAGTGTCAATGACCAGGATCATTGATACCATGTTTGAACGGATTTAGCTAAGAGAGGCATAAGGCAATATATTAATTAATTTATCTATTTCAAATCAAAGTATTATAAATGTAGTGTTATATGACCTTTGCTATGGGATCAAAGAACTCAAAACCTTTTTTGAGCATAATTGTGGCTTATCTTAAAAAAAAGTATATAAATGATTTTAAACTTTCAAGCTCAAATATAATTTTAGAGTTATTTTCAGTGGTATTAAAACAATTTCAGCTCATTATCTTTCCCATTTTAACTACTAGAAACTATTATATTTTAAAGATTATCTTTAACATTACAAAAGCTAGGCAAACATATCTAGAGGTTCTACTTACTTCATAAGGCCAGTATTTTTCTTACTGTAAGGACCAATTATCTTAAATATCAATTCCACAACTCCATTCTTACCCAAGGAAACAGCATTTACAGCTAAAAAAAAAAACAATCTACTTCAGTGTATAAACATGGTGCTGCCACTATTCACAAAAACCACAAAATATTTTCTTCTTCAATTATTCTATTTAAATAGTATGACTTCAAATATCAAATATAATTACTTGATATATTATTTTTCAGATTAATGGAAGATACATATGCATATATATTTGGTAAATTATCTTAAGTGAAGAGTTTTGGGGAAAAAATTCTATATTACTGCATTGTTCATTAGGTACTCAGTATTTCTCATACATTCATATAGTATATTTGTAGGATTTTTAGAATTGATAAACCAATCAATTGCCAAATAAAAGTTTTATTATACGATCAATATTTAATACTATTTATTTTGAAAAGGTGATTCTAACATTCCCATAATGAAATTTAAGAGTCTTCATTTCAAGCCCCATGTCTCTGGTGAATGAATCCTAATTAAAAAGCTACTAGCAGTAGGTTATTAATGATAAATACTGAAAATTTTGGTAACCATCTTCTGTGGCTTTAAGTTGGTAGGGCAATACTTAAGAAAACTTTTCCCTTTATCTATTCACAACACCCATTAATTTATGGCTTAACATATAGTTGCATGCAAACATAATTATAATTGTATGATAAAACTTCCAAGGCTTTTGTGGAATAAAGTGTTTTTGACTGATGAATTGTATTGTTTGATCTCATGAAATATTCAGAGAGAAAAAAAGGTTGAAGCATTTGTAGAAAAGAAATGCCAACCATTAACTATGGGAATGGATCTGTTAGGGTTTGGGAATTATGTGGCCCAGATATAATAACAGGTGGAAAGAACAATGTATTCAAGTAAATATCGACATAACATAGAAGTTAATGTTCTTCCATCAGTATAGAAACTGAAGATGAAAAGAGACTGGATATTTCAGCAAGACAACAGTCTGAAAGATAACCTATATTAATGGATGTACATTGCTGAATGCAACAATACTCACAATTAATTGAGTACACTCTTAACACTTGAAGACAAGGCAAAATTAGCCTTTGATGCTGCAGGTTTTGCTTCACTATGTTCAGAGTTATATTTAAAGCACCACTAATTCGGGCTTTTACTCCAAATTTTCTATCTGAAAATCCAAAAGAACAGAAATATGAGCATCTCTCCAATTCAACTTTATTGACATACTGCAACATAGTGACTACATTTAATTATATATAGTCCTTGACTTACAGTCGATCGTTTAAGCATTTCTACCCATTGTAAAAAAAACTGTGCCAGGCCTCACCAGTCACCTTATTGCATTTCGGCTACTTAGCAACCAGTTTATATTTACAACTGCTTGCCAAATGCCTTCCGGTCATGAAATTGTCATATGTAAGTGGCGGGGATGTTGGAGTGACTGCACTTACAATATGCACAATTATTTCACGGCTGCAAATTGCTCTAAATTTTCATGTGTCTTAAATGCCAAGCCACCCTCAGGCTATGTTTAGTATTTACTGAAAAATAAATACACCATGTAAGAAGCAGCTGTTTAAAAATACAAGCCAGTTGCCAGAAGCAATTCTTCTCTGGGTGGCATTCATAAAGTTTTTTTTTTGTTATTCCATTGAGGAAAGCTCTTTTAGTTTTCTTAAGGTTTATCCTAAGTTTGTAATAGTTTCCACTGCTTCTCAAAATGTTAATTTTGTTGTTGTTGGATAAGAGCAGTTAGAGCTATATAAAACCCAAAACAAAATAGAAAAAAATGTTCCCAGGTTAATTTTAATGCTTCAGAAATTTATTCCCATAATCCGTTATTCTGGTCTTCCATTTCACTCTTCTCAAAGATCCTGTATAGAATAGAAAGCTCATAAACAATGAAAGAGTAAAATGTTCAGCAAGACAACATAAAGAGTCAAAGCTGAATAAAATATCAATGGAATTAAATGAGAAAAATAAAGGTTTGTCTAGGAGATAAACAGAAAAGGAAAAACTCATAGTGTCAGGCAATACTTTCTAAGAATCCTAAAGCTTTGGTATTACAACCAAATTAAATTATCTTCCATTTTCATATACATCCTCTTTAATAAGACAAAGAGCAGAACATTTGAGCTTGCTGGTTTGGGGGAAAACAATTTTTAGGTGTCCTGCCTAACCCATTTCACAGGGCTGTTGATGTTGTGGGTAAAACAGGAGGAGAAATTATGTATGCTTGCCATGTTGAGTTCCTTATAAAGAAATCAGGGTGGGATCAAAATCAAACAAATAAATAATTCAATGTAAGCATTTTAAGAAAAAAAATACCTCTTCCAAAGGTAAGGTTATGTAAGCATCAGTGGGGTGAGTAACTGCATACAGGCAGTCCTCGGCTTACAGTCACTTAACAAGTATTCTAAATTACAACACCTTTTCAAGAAGCTACTTATAACCCATCCTCAAAGTTATGATTGCCTCACACATTTTTGGATACCTGGCAACTGGCTCATATTTTTAAACAGCTGCAGTGTCCCACAGTCACACATTTAATGACTATGTGATTTGCTTAAAGACTGCAGTGACTTGCTTTACAGCCACTGAAAATACTTATAAAATCAGGTCTGGTGACTTGACTTAGGACCTCAATAACTTATGGCCAAAACTCCAGGCTCCATTGTGGTTATAAGTCAAGGACTACCTGAAATTCTAATAAAGGCTTACATTACTTTTACCATTCCAAATCTGTTCATTCTTAATCTTTTGCCGGTAATATTTTATGGAGATCTTATTCCTTCTAAGTTGGCACAATTCAAGGAAGGATTGCACTCATGCAAATTCAGCATTTTATTCCAGCAATACTCATTACACTACAAGCAAAAACCTGGGAGTTCACTTGGGTTCAACCTACCTTTTGGGCCAATTTTAGCAAGAAGAGAATGTAGTAGCACCATTAATTCTTCATTTGGTGGGGATTCTTTGCTTGCGTTCACAAGTAATTGCAACAAAATCTGTGTCCCTCCCCGAGAAACGAGAAAACTTGTTCTTCGACTGCTGCCTAGAAATAAAATATGAGCCATTGGCTGAAATCTTAAAATAATCTGATTTTATAAGGGCATTTCTTTACATGACCAGTGCAAATTTATCTAGGAAATTATTTACTCTCTTGACATTAAAATACTAAACTTTGTATGTTTTAAAGTATCTAGAAATGTAACAATTCACATATATTAGACAAAAATTTCTAAGGTACAGTATATAACCTACAAATGATCACTTGAAATAAATACTTGCCTGCTGCCACCAATTCAATTAAGATATTTAAGATGTTTAATATAGTCTGAAAATCTCTGGTATTCTGAAATGAACAAACGGGAAGAAAGTCAAGAGCATTTATGTCATAGGCTCCATAATAATATAGATGAACACAAAAATGATCACTCTGCAGTCTTAAATAAAATTAACAGCCTGCAAAAGTTTTCTCTCATTATGATACTGAATCTTTATGCATGCAAGTTGTGTGGTTATATAAAACAATTAAATAAATGTTTTATGTGCAATATTTCGCATATCTGTTGACCACTAATTTTAATAGGGTAATAGAAAAACCTAATTTTTAGGTTCAACAATCTACAAATATACTGTGGAGCATGTAGGGCTGATCATGTTGTACCTATCTACAAATCTTTAAAGCACCAGAGGTTTTTTTCCAGCATGGCAGAGCTTCTTTAAACAATTACAGATAGGTGATATGAGTGTTTCCATCACACTCCAAAGTATTTTTTTTTTTTTGCACTTGCATCTGAGTGCAGCACACCTTTATTAATTCCAACTGTACCATGCCCTTGGCTTTCCCATGTTAAACAAACAGCCCTGCCCAAACAACAAAAGCTATCAACTGTTTTAACTGCATCTAATACACAACTAATGTTTACATTACTATAGCAAGGCTCCAATCTTTCATGCTATAGTTAGTAGCCCTGAAAAAAATAAAATAAATTACTATCCAAATGAGCAAGAAAACATGAATTTTTTACACTCTTACCTCTAAAGTTGAGAGAATAACTTCTATCCCTGTTGAACCTTTAGCAGTCATTTCTTTCCTGATTTTTTCTGAAATCAAAGTTGTATATTCTTCTATTAACTGAATAAATTGATATTTAAAAGTTAAATATAGATGACTTTAAAAAGGTGTAGAAAAGATAAGTACACAAAAGCAAAACAAACAAATTAATTTTAGAGATTGTGAATTACCTTCCAGACTTTTTTTAAGTCTGAGCTTTTTAAATATAAAATATTATACTAGCCACTCTTTATAGCAAAGGCATTCTCTGAGTACCAATCTTTTTTTTAGGCATTTTATTAATTTTCTGGTTTTACAATCTTAAGTACTTAATAAACAATAGGTTGTCTGGGTCCATTAGTAGTTCAGTGGTACATATTAACTTCCTCAATCTAGGTACAATACTACACCATCCAGTGCTTCCTCTCTTTTTCCGGTGGTATACATTTCCCATACTGGGCAAATACAATTCTTATTGCTGTTAATACATATACAATTGAATATCAGAATCTTTGTTACATTTTTCTAGTATTATATATAATATCAGTAGTGTCAATTTAGAATATCTTTTCTAACCAAAACATATCTCAATTGCATTTGCACTTAATATCCATTTGTTCAATCAATATCCTGTTTTTCCCACTTTTTTTAATTTTGATTTCCCATCAGTGTTCAAAGTGTCTCTATCGCTTATAATTTTCTCATAATAAATTATATTTGGGCAACCAAAGGCTTCCCTTGTTCAAATCCTCTTAGCATTTTCATATTTCCCCGCTCATACCAAAATATAAAATTCTACTTATAAATTGTATCTTTCTAGTTCTAATAACACTTCTATTTCTAACAATTATCTATTCTCTTAGCCATGTTCAAACATCTCTTTAATAGTATAATATCCCATCTAATGGGTCAGGACCTCTATTTTCTTCAGGCTTAATCTAGCTTTCTTCCTTTGCCAACTAACTTTCCAAGTCAATGCCTTTGAATCATCAACTAATTCTTCCTCTATTTTTCTGTATATTGTTTGGTTAAGGTATTTTTGGAAGAACACTCAAGCCCATTAATATTCATTAAACAGCCTCCCTCCTTCTCCAATTTCCCACAATTCTCCTAACAGCTTTATCTTCCATTCAATCAGTTCTTCTTCCTTATCCTCAAGAGTGTTCAGAGATCTTGACAGGTAAGATGTCTTTTCTGTTTCCGGTATTATCGCTACGTCTTCTAATTCTTTGTTTGTCTGAGTCTATTTATTAATTCCTTCCTTTAAGTCCTCCATCTTTGGATCCGCTTCCTCTAATTTTCCTTCTATTTTCTGGGTTACCAGTTCCTTCTTTAGAGTCATTTTCTGAATGTATGGATTTAGATTAGAAATTTTTTTTATCTCCTTTGTGTTATTTTTAGTCTCATCATGAGCTAAGGCAATTATTTCTTGTATTGATTTTAACATAGAAAGAATTTCTTTCTGAGCTTCGTCAACATTTTCTTGTTTATATGTCAAGCTAGGGACTTTGGAGATAAGTGTTAAAGATGGTTTTTTATCATTTAAAGCTGAGTATGGAACATCCATTTTGTTTTTGTATGTGGTCTCTATAGTCCAATCTATTTAGGGATTTAAAAAGTTTCAGTCAATTGTCATTTGAGCTCCAAGTTATCCAGCCAGCCTACCAGTCCATCCTTATGTCTCCCCTAAGCAAATATAAGCAAAATTCAAGTTTTTCTGTCCAATGAAAAACATGTCCTTTCTATCCAGAGAGAAAAAAGCAATTAAAAGTTGTTCATCAGTCAAAGGTTTATAATCCAAAATATTCCATCATCTCAATCCATAATGCATGTTTCTTCTACAGATAAATAGCTCCACAACACAGCTCTGAAAGTCAGTTAGTATTTATATTCATAGTCCACGCAGGCCAGTTTCAAAATAGTTTATTGTCTCTGCCCCACAGATAAGCAGCCCAAGAGTTTTTTTTCCCCTTTTCCTAGCTGCAGTCTTGAAAAGTGAAAGTTTCCAAGGACAACAAAAGTCTTATCTGAGTCTGGGCTTCAAGCCAAGTTTCCTTTAAACATAATAAACTGTAGTGCTGTGGTTCGCCACTAGATGTCGTTGACGCCGTCTTCCAGCTTTTTAAGTCCAAACTTATATTACAAGCTTTTCAAGTCTTTTTTCCCCTTCCCTCTCTCCTCAGGGAGGATTCTTTGCTTTGGGCAGTTTTTTCCAGGAAAAAGTCTTAAAGTCATAAAGAGAGGATAGGGTCTCACCCAGTTCCATCCACATTGCTCGAAAGTTGCTCTTTAGTGCTTATTTTCTTTGGTTGTCAGCAGCTTCTGACTGGCACATGAATGTAACCAGTCTTTTCCCCGCCGGTTTGGAAGGCTTCCTAGGATCAAACAGAAGGGCCGCCGCCCTCCCACGATCAAAGAGGGTCTCTTCCTTCTTTGTCGCCTATCCAGGGTGACTTTTGACCCTTTTTAGGATCCCCGGGGGGCGAAATTGAACCCGGAAGATGGAGTCCCATATTCCTGCGTCCGTCCTGCCGCGACATCAAACCGGATGTCCTCTGAGTAGCAATCTTTTTATAACCAGGAAATTCTACCTACCACAAGAAAAATCCCTCAAAAAGAAAATCAGCCCAAAGTCAATGTGAATGCTTAAATATTGATTGACCATTGAAAAGGAGGGGGGGATGAAAAGGGGGAAAAGGAAGAATCAAGAATAAAACAGAGAATGGAATAAGCTGGAAAAGGCACTAGCAAGAACATTTACAAATCACAACAGTGTATTACAGATTCCTGCTATATCCCTTAAGAGAAATATTCAGTTTGCACAAGAATAATAGTATATACAAAAGGAAGAAACAAAAAAGAACTTATTCCAGGCTATATGTAAACATCCCTATTTGATTCATGTCAAATGGCTTATGTTCAAAGAGAACAAAACCTGAACTGTTTTGAGTATTTCACCATAGAGAGCAGTGGAACGAAACGAAATCCTTGCTCCCTTTATTTTTCATCCTAAGGCAACAGAAATGATTGTGGTTATTGCTAAGTACCAGGATATTAATGTCCAAGGGGATGGGTTTTTGTTTTTTTTTTAAAGTTTAAACATGTAAAAAGTGGTAGTAACAATTAAACATAACTTTTGCAACTAGTGATCGATCCTAAGTGACAGCAAAGGTTTCACTTAAAAAATATGATCAACGTAACAAAAATAAAAATACATTTTTCTGGTTATTGGCTTAAGGTTTCTTCTTAATGCATGGATACAATACAGAATTAGTATTCTGTTCCAAATGTATCACCAGAATATTTATTCATAATGAAAATGGATTTTTAAAGGATCTTTTCTATTCAACTTTTTGATAAGACAAATAATCTTACAATGCATAAAACTGTGTATAATTTAAATCTGATTTTTTTTCCAATAGATTTTTACAGGGTGATGAAATCAAGGATAAAGAGTGGAATTTTTTTAGCTAATAAAATCATTAATAATCATGAGCTGATTAAAAGCCATTGATCTGAAATCATGAACAATAGATTTCAGGAGATACTAGGGCAAATCAGGACAAAAGATCATCTGTCACTTTTGCTCAGAATAAAATACTAATGCAATATATGGACAGGAATGAAACTGAAAAAAACACTGGAAACTGAAAATTGAAAACCAATGATTGCATGGGCAAAAAACATAGGGCACAATATAGAATTAGAAGATTGAGAAAGAATTTGGAATAAAAATCACAAAATAACAAAATCCACTGCATATAAGGAAAATCAATATAAAATGCTATATCGTTGGCACCTAGCCCCTGCAAGATTAGCCAAAATGTATCCAAACCAAAGCCCAAATTGTTGGAAATGTAATTACGTCAAGGTACCTTCTTTCATGCTTGGTGGCTATGCCCTGAAGTGAAAAAATATTGGATTAAAATACAAGGGTGGCTACAAGACTTAACAAAATGTCAAATCGAATTAAATCCAGAAACATTTTTCCTGGGAATACTTAAAAAGAAATTTGATAAGAAAATAAGATATCTGATCTTACATATACTAACTGCGGCAAGAATTGCATTCGCGCAATATTGGAAGGAACGCAATATACCACCAGAGGGGTTGATTATTCAGAAAATTTATGAATGTGCTGAGATGGACAAACTCACCTTAGAATTAAAAGAAAAAGATGATTCGGAATTTTATGCGGTTTGGGAAAATTGGTATAATTGGATAGACAATAGAAACAAAAATTGGAAATATACATAAGGTTATTGTGTAAATTAGGTTATTGTGGGTTAGATTGAATGTACATAGTGTATATATTGTATAGAATGTAGATCCATAGTATATAAAAATGACATAGTCTACTGAATATGTACTGTATAAAGCAAAACGTTAATAAAAATAATAATTAAAAAAAAATTGAAAACCTAGAATCCACTCTTGATTTTGACCTAAGAATTACAGAGGTATTTTTTTTGTTTTTTATGACCCTTTATCCATTTATGGGGGTGGAGTTGGAGCGACTTAATGGAGCTGAACATTTAGTGGCCAGATTCCCATCCTGATGCCTACACGGAGTTCGCAGCAGATATTTTCTCTTTGCACCCTGATAGAGAAACATCTGCCGCTGCCTAGGATGGAACTCTCAACCTTCAAGTGGGAGGCGAGCACCTTCACCTCTAGGCCACCACACTGTTCTTACAGAGGTAAAATAATAATCAATAAATGTTCTAGCCAGATCAGATCATAAAATAGGAGAAAAATAAAGTAAATACTAAACAAGGCAGGTAGTCTAGCTCTCAACTGCTTAAAACTGTGTAACTTAAGAATTTGTTTTTAACGGATTCCCACTTATCTATATCAACATTAGAAAAATTGCTTAAACATTATACAGAATGTATGTGAAAACCAATAATACACATGCATGCATACACCTCAATTAATGAGCATCTGTAATATTTACCTTGACTTTGAGTCAGGTGAAGAATTTTTGATGTGACATATCTGGCAGTGTCCGCTTCTACCAAACATTCTGCATTGATCTTCTCCAGTTGTGCCAACAGACTTAAAATCCGAGAGTTGTTAGTTACACTGGAGAAAACAAATACATTTAGGCTGTGATATGATGGGCAGTTTTCAGAGTACAGAATGAAATGTGAAGCAATTTAAAATTAGAAAAATGACCCCAAATGTTACACAGAGAAAAATAATATGCAGTTGACAGTTCTTTGCTTTTCCATATTACTGAGAAAGGGAGGAGAAAAAAAGAGCATTAAGATGTTTAACACTAAACAGAACATATAAAATCAATCTTGGCAGTTTCTTAGCAAACAGATATGCAGGGACCTTCATTTATTACTGCAAGAATAATGGTGAATCTAAATGGCCTTTTCCCCAGGCCCTTTCTTTGCATTCAATTTTTTCTATACCTGTGCAAAATACAGATGTGCTTATTTTCACTTTACTTTTCAAGAAGATTAAAAATTAACTAAAACCACAGACAACTGATTGGTAAGAAAAATATTAACATTAATTTCTACATATACACATACCTTAACTCTGTAGGAACTTTACACATTAAGGTCATGTTTCTCAAACTGGAGGTTGTGCACCAGTGGTGGGGGATGGCACACAACAGTCACAAAACAGTGCCTTTCTGTGAAGTCCACTAGATGAGTTTGATACAGAAGTATATTGAATGCAAACACCAAAACGCTATTTGAAGTCCACTGTTCTTTTTATTACTGCATTTGTTTTGGAAGGCATAGAGTTCCGTAGAAAACTCACCTAACCCTCTACAGAACGAATGGGACGAAGCTCTTGAGGCCGCAATAAAAGGGGAATTCCAAGAGTGGTGTATGCATTTACAAGCATCAAGCAGGAACCGAAAGAAAGCCTGGTTCTACTTGCTGTCTTGAGAATTCATTAAAGCCTCTTTTAGTTTGCAGGGACTTCAGACACTAACAGGCTGTCACTTTTATGTCGACAGGGTTAATAGCTGGCTATTTTCTGCAAAGATATATTTTCGTTAGTTTGAGGGGACTGGCTTTTTAACAGTTTAATCGCTTTTCTTTAGTTGGGTTATGTGATTGTTAACTGTGTAGAGCAGCGATAGGCAATTAATTTCTTCAAGGGGCCAGATGAGAAACTGGGATGCTGTGGAGGGCCGAACCAATGTAACCTTATCTGATGTCCTCAAACTCCATTACCTCTACTCCTTAGGCTGCTCCAGGCGAGGGTGATGCTATGCAGGCATAGAAAAGTGCTTTCTCTCTTCGTCACAACTGAAGGAAAGCACGGCAACTGCACACAGCTAGATCCAACTCAGTTTCTTCTCCTGCCCCCTGTGGCCTGCTTATATACATTTGATTTCTAATTTCTGATTGACCTCATGCGGGCTGGACACGGACAGCCAAAGGACTGGATGTGGCCTAGGGCAGTAAAATTCCCAGGTCTGGTGTAGAGTCTTATGGAATAGGCAGTAATTAATTGTGATATATTTGAAAATGAGTTGGATCCAAAACGATGCAGTCAGTATGAATACACATCTTCAAGATGGCAGCCGGTCCAGGCAGTGGCTTCCGGTGGCAGGCGATTTCGCTGGTCGCAGCTGTTTGCTGCCTCCCGCCTGTTTTGCGTAAAAGCCGGTTTGACAGCCAGCATCTGCTGTCAAACGGCTTGATACCTTTCCCCTGGGCATAAGGGGATCGGTGAGCTGCCCGGGGTAGGAGTTGAGTTCCCGAGTCGTCCTATATGGACGATGTAGGCGAGAAC
>NW_015387028.1:169254-192584 GCF_001527695.2 Protobothrops mucrosquamatus
AAAAAAAAAAAAAAGATGGCAGCCGGTCCTAATCCTATTCAGAATATTCTACTACAATTCTTTCTACCCAATAGGTCTCTTTTCACTGAACTTTCAATTAGTATTTTATGCCAACCCCAGGGCCGCAGACTCGTACCGGTTTGTAGCCTATTAGGAACCGGGCTGCACAAGTGAGCATAGCTTCATTTGCGCATGTGTGGGATCTAGGTAGGGCACAAAACCATTCCCCTCCACCGCTGCCACCACCAGTCCATGGAAAAAATGTTTTTGTGGTAACCATTCTCCAGTTTGGAAAAAAAGGGTTGGCCGCTACTGCTTTATGCCTAGTGAATGTATTTATAATTCATCTACTCATTTCTAGCCATCTAAGTTTTTTCTTAAATTTTTTTTTTACTTGTACAAATGTAGATTTCCCCAAAACTGATGATACCCTGTTCCTTTATATTACTTTATAATTAACAGTCTAGAGAACCACAGAGGAAAAAAATCACGTTTAAATAAAATTAGAGAATGAGTTGCACAATGTGTAGAAGTACAGAGTAGTAGCTACTGCATTTTAAGAATTGGCAGTGCAAGACATTCCACTTACGATCTTGTAAGAATAAACATGATAATTTATTATATACATATATTGAAATGTGGCCAGCCTGAATAAACTGTTTAATAATAGTGTCAGTGTTTGTTTATTGAACCTATAACAGATTACCATTCTTTGGGCCGCTATTACAAACCAATTCTACTGCATATTAGAAAATGGTCTAAATTTATAATTTATTACACAATCATCTCTTTCAATTCAGAACACAATGGGTTAAAATGAACATATTAAAACCTAACTATATTTAAAATAATTCATTTTACAGTTATTATTATTATATCACATATACCTTTCTTGTTTAACACATTATTAATTCCTTGGCTACTCTATGCAAATCATTTTTATACATTTATAGAAAGAGACAAATAAATAGTCATTAATATCACAGAATCTCACATTAAAACAAAATACACAATATAAAAAGAATATAAGTGAATGTAATGTAGATTCAAATTCCTGTACATAGTTGCAATTATTTGATGTTCATTTGATCAACTACTTTTTGAATAAACTTCATATATAAATAAGCAACTCCTTTGTTCTGAGCAGGTGAAAGCCTACTTTTTTGTTAACAACAGTTTTGAAGTAGGGTTGTGCAAAATGGTTAATCTTGAAATATTTCGAGCTCCAAATTGTACAGTGAGGCCTGGAACTCAAGATATCAATCTCACCTGAAATTGGGTGTTTTGAGAAATTCTGGATCAAAAAAGTCTGAATATTTTATTGACTCCTACTTCCCATCACATTTAAATCAGGACCTTGGGCAATAGTGCAGTTTGCCCATTCAAAAGAATCAGTGAGACTACATTTTTCATAAATCTTTTTTATATTTTTAGGATTTAGCAGAAGTTTAGGAGTCATGGTGTGTTCCTTGCCCCTTTCAAATATTAAGACATCCACTGTATTAAATGAAAAATTGGATTTCCCCCCCCCAAAAAAATTAGGAAAACCCCTTTCCCCCCACCTCTATATTTTAAAAGCCTAAACAATAACCTAAGCATAAGATATACACACTGCCCCCAAAATGTCCTAAAACATACACAAAGGCACAAAAGCTTTGCTAACCTATTTATTCAATTGTTGTTCCTTCTGGGTTTATTTTTTCTTTTTACCACAGAAAGTATTGTAACACTGAAATGCGCCTTTGTATCACTGACCTTTGAGAAGAAGATTTTGCTATTACTTCCCCTATATTTTATTTATTTTTATTTATTTATTTTATTTATAATTTGATTTGTATCCCGCCCTTCTCCTCACCGGACTCAGGGCGGCTAACAGCCTTATAAAACAACATTACAACAAATATCAATATTAAAACCAAATTAAAAGAAAATATTCGTAAAGGCCTAATCGTTAAAATTACCCTTAAAATTACCCTTAAAAACCCCACTAAAATTCCCTAGGCCAAACCCGCTTGTTGGAAAAGCCATGTCTTTAGGGCGCAGCGGAAGGAGGGGAGATCCGGGATCACCCGGATCTCTGGGGGTAGTTCGTTCCAGAGGGTGGGGGCTCCCACCGAGAAGGCCCTCCCCCTGGGGGTCGCCAGCCGGCACTGTCTGGCTGACGGCACCCTGAGGAGACCCACTCTGTGGGAGCGTACTGGCCGATGGGAGGTAACCTGCGGCAGAAGGCGGTCTCGGAGANGGAGAGAAGCAACCTAGAACTAAGGAGAAACTTCCTGACAGTTAGAACAATTAACCAGTGGAACAACCTGCCTCCAGAAGCGGTGAATGCTCCAACACTGGAAGTTTTTAAGAAGAAACTGGACAGCCATTTGTCCGAAATGGTATAGGGTTTCCTGCCTGAGCAGGAGGTTGGACTAGATGACCTCCGAGGTCCCTTCAAATTTTATCATTATTATTATACATTGCGTAAAAGTGTTTTTTCTTTGGGTAACAACACACAACCCAGTACCAATCACAACAGGGACAGTTAAATAAGATCTTTCTGATAAGCAATTTTGGGTAATGAAAAAAGTGTGGGTTGCAAGACAAAGAAGGCATTTAAAATGTAAATACAGGTGACAGACCAAGAGAAAGACCTGCATAGGAACTCTTTATTGGATGTATAAAAGAAGCTGGCTGAAATTTTAAAATTAAAGGGGAAATACAAATGAGAATGGCCTGGACAATATCATTTTGTCCATTTACAAAAGAGGCTTGTTAGAGCCTCAAAGCTTTTTCAATGGGACCAAGAAGAAGAGAAATCAAATCCCATGACAATATTGGAATGAATTAAAGATTGAGGAAAAGGAAAAGGAAAGAATATAAACTTGGTTTACTTTATCAAAATTAAAATAAGAATTGTTTTCATAAAGTCCTGGCAATTAGAGATTTTTAGCTTATATCAAGATTGAAAAGTTGATGTCTTATGAATTTGTTTATAGATAGGTTATGGGAAGAATAGATATCTGTTTGTAACCTTCTAAGGGGTGAAGAGCCATCAAATTTGTTTATACTTGTGATGAAGATTGGAAATCGCTTCTTTATATATTTTGTTTCTTTTTCCTTACTTTCTTTTTCCTTTCTTTCTCTGAGTTTAATTTTCTTAGTTTCTATTACTGTCTTTAAAATCTTCAATACAAAATTACATATGCACAAACATACATGTACAATAAAAGGTAGATATAAATGGAAGCTGTTACTAGATCCCACAATTCTGAACAATTTTTGTCCAGTCCCTAGTTTCTCATTTTGGAGAAAATTGTTGAGAAGGTGATTGGGCTACATCAGTGGTGGCGAACCTATGGCACGGGTGCCAGAGGCGGCACTCAGAGCCCTCTCTGTGGGCACTCGCGCCGTCGCCCAATCCTAGGCCTTCAGCTGGGTTTTATAAAACCTTTTCACTTTAGGCCTCGGCCACTGTGTACAAAAAAAAAGGTTCAATCAATCAGTCAATTTAAACTTCTCGCGGGGGAAAAAAAAGATCTTGCAAAGTTGGAATTGATTGATTGAACTTTTTAGTCCCACCCAGTCTGCTGTTACCACCGCAGCCACGCCCACCCAATGGGCCACACCCACCCAATGGGCCACACCCACCCGGCACCCGACGATGCATAAATGGGTTTTGGATTGCAGTTTGGGCACTCGGTCTCTAAAAGATTCGCCATCACTGGGCTACATCTTCAAAGGGTCCTGAAGAAAACAAATTATATATTTCTCTCAGTCAGGTTTCACACCATACATACTACTGAGAAATCTTGGTCACTTTTCAATGAACTCTGGCAGAGTCAGGATGGAGTGCAACCATCCTAGTTCTTGAACTCTTAGCAGCCTTTGATATCATCAACCACGGCATCCTTCTAGAATACTTATGATTAGATTTGGGGAACATGGAGTTTCTGTGATTTTCTTTTCTCCAAGGTAAGTTCTAGTCAATATTGATAATGGGGAAGTGGTTGCCAGGTTCCTGTATTATTATGCAGGGTACTACAAGGTTTGACACTTTCACTCCTGTTGTTTAACATCTATATGAAGTTGCTAAGTGAGGTGCTGTCTATTAAAGCCGTCAATGGCACAGGTGTATGTCTGCTTGTTTGGACACTGTTGGCAAGCTCTGGGCCCCATCAATTAAACAGTCACCTGGTAAGGCAAGACAGGAAAGTAGGCCTTCTTTGCTACTGTTTTTGCCCTCTGGAACAGGGCAAAAGATTTATATCGCTACCACCCTGGTTTTATTTTCAAAAACATCCTTAAAACCTTTTTTTTTCCTCCTAGCCCTGAACCAATTTGAACAATGGGGTACTAAGGATGCTCCTCTACACTGCTTCATTCAATTCTCTACATATCATGAGCTGGGCAGCATTAAAATTTTAATTCATGTAACTTAATTTAAGTTTTGACAGTATATTTCAGAAACAATTTTCATTTTCCTTAGGAAACTACATTGAGAGACTGGCCATGAAACAAACAGAAATATTTCATTAAAAATGGTTTAATGATTTAAAATATCAGTAAAATATAAGCATGTTTTTCCTTCCATAGTTTAAAAAACAGTATTAGGGAAATTCTGGCCATTATCAGTACTGATATGGATTAATTGAGCATTTCGATAGTTTGGATAAATGTTGCTCAATATTTGAGTAACATTTCTTTGTTTCAATATTGCTACTCTTTCTCAGGCTTTCCAACTTACCGAGAAATATTTCCGTCTTGCCAAGACTGAGCGGAGTTGTCCAGAGCTACCCACTTTCCAAGTGGTTTAAACATCCTGACTGTAACATGGAATCGGTGACTACGCCTCATTCCTGCATTCTTTCTTCTAAAAATGTCTTCATCCAAACTGAAAACTAAGTGTAACCTATAGCTTAATCATTCCTTAAACAGTGATCTAATTCTAGAGCCAGATCAAGACACAACTGCTATATGGTATGTTACCAGGGCAACCACTTCATGTCATAAGGCCATAGTTCCTTCAAGACTAAACCCAGAAACCTTGAGATTGTTTTACAGAATTCAAAAGACTGATTCTGGTACAAATGTAATAGTAATACTTCTTTGGGAGTAAGTTTTATTCAAAATAATAAAAGGGTCATTTCACAAATATGGCATTCAACCAGAAAGCCATGATTAGACAAAAATTTCAGACTATATTTATCTTTACATAAAGTAAATGTGATTATGCTGCATGCAAGTTACACAATCAATTATAATTATTTCCACCCAATATTTCCTGGTACTTATACCTTTCGTAGTACATAAAGCAGTTGGGAAAAGGAACAAATAAAAACAGCAATTTTCAACATGCATAGCCTTTGGATCCATCCACTGAGCTCAGCAAGGACAAAAATATATTCTTTTTCATAATTTATGAAATATTTTTCTAATTCTATGGGTAATTCGGAGAATTCCATTTCCATTTTTTGGAATATATGTTAATAATTCATTAACAAACTATTCCATTTCTTTTTTTACATTTTTCTATTTATCTCCAAAGTTAAAATATAACTAACTGTTCTATTTTAACCAATTTGAACAAATGTAGTTTGTTTTAATTTAAGTGTTTTATTTTAAAATGATATTTCTTAAATGTACAGACATTGTATTAAGGATTTGTGACAAAATATGCACATAGTATTCTTACTGATACTCTGCTACCTATTATGTCCCACAGAGTACTCTCGCAAGATAATGAAATTGAAAAAAAAATGTTTGGTGTAAAAGATTTGTAGACAGCTTACACAAAAGTTGAAATCTGACAAGCATGTAGACATAACTAATTGATATGAGGTATGAAAATATAGGAAGGAAATTTTTTGAACTGAGTATGTTACAAATTAATCAAATGCAGGAAAAAATGATACAATCTCATCTAGAGCATAATATTTGATTCCTAGAATGAGAACATTTAAACTTCCTTATTTTGCAAACAATTATATATAAGATTTATCAAATGTTTCCCTATTGTGAAACGTTGTATGTGTATGTATCCTATTCCACGCTATTTCTCAAACATATCTCTGCTAGGAAAAATCAGCCCATATTTAAAAAATAATCATTCCAGATGTAGTACCTTTATCATTGGTATCACTGGCTTAGCTGAAAGCAATTCTCAGATAGAAATGTAAAAAAATAATGCGAAACACAAATATATTTATATTATTTTGGAATACATATTGCATAGAACCCAAGCCAATTGTGTCTCAAGCTATGAGTTATACACAGTACTGCCAATATCTACACAGGAGATGAAAGAATAAACAGTCCTAATTGAGGACAGAAAATTCAAAGCTATGTAGCAACACAAAAATGCTCAACAAAAACAAATAGAAAGAAAATCTAAAATAGACAGACATGCAATGGCTGCTTGGCTGATACTCTAAGAGAGCTTGGTACGTAACATTTTGCTTCATGTCTTATGTTTTTCTAATAGCTTGCACATCTAACAAGTTCAAATACAACAGAGATTCCACATATATTATCAATTTTATTTTACTTCAGTTATTTAATCCAAACAGTATTTTTGCACACTACAAGTTAAATTTATTCTCGTAATTATAGTATAAAAAGATAGTAATAATTTTAATTTTACAGAAAACCTACTGAACATAGTCCCCCTCTGTTAGATAATTCTTCTCAATGTTTATTTTCCAATTAAACTTAAAAATGTTAATAATTTTGAAGATTATTACGTAAAAATAATATTAAAATACACTTAAATACATTAAAACTATCATCTGGGCATAAAAGGAAAAATAATCAGTTCAATTTTATGAATCAGATTTTGGGTTATGAAACTATATATCACTTTCATAAACAAAGGTAACTTCAAAAAGATTCTTATTGTTAGAAGATATTGTAAGATATTAGAATTTCATGGCAAAAGATTAGTTCTTTTATTTTTGTAAGAAAGCTTTCTATGTTAAATCTTTGGAGAAAGCCATGGTATACTAATACTAGTTTTCCAAATACACATATTTCAGTTTTCAATTAACTTTTTAATAATCAGGTTTGCTATCACACAATCAGGAACATTATCATTTTGAGTACACTTACACATAAAGTTCAAAGATTAAAATCAGGAGTTGCAAAAAAAATGAAAGAGAAGACAAGAGAAAGGGAAAAAGCAATCCAATTCTTACAAATCAGAATTTAAAAAAAACCACAATGAAATTGTTTTCTTACTGATTACCTTTTTTCTGATGCCATTTTCAATTTATTCATTCTGGAGAGTTTTTTGAGATTTTATCACAAAAAGTTCAGTTGTTCATATCAACATATTATCTGAAAAAGAATGAAGCGTATACAAGTATATGCACACAGACTATTTGGCAGATGAAGTTGATGTAATGTATACTTAATAAGTAATGTGAAAATAGGGCTAAGAAAAAAGACATAATTTGCAGACAAATCTCTAAAAATTACCAGCTGTGTTAAAATGGCTCCAGAAATACAGATTAGGACTGTAATTTCAGTTATATTTAATTAATGGTTTGACTACAATTATTGCAGCTGGTTAGGAAAAAAGGAGAAGGAACTGCCTATGAGCACTCATTTTTTCATATAACCTGCACATCTATCCATTCCTTATTGGCAGAAAACCAGCAATCTGGCCTCACTAGTTGGCTGATTAGATTCCTTTCTATTTCATGGTTTGTATCCTTTACCAGGTAATCCTCGATTTAAGACCACAATGGAGCCCAAAATTTCTGTTGTTGTGAAACATTTGTTAAGTGAGTTTTGCCCCATTTTACAACCTTTATTGCCACAGTTCTTAAGTGAATCACTGCAGTTGATAAATTAGTAACCCAGTTATTAAGTGAATCTGATTACCTCATTGCGTTTGCTTGTCAGAAGGTCACAAAAGGTGATCACTGAACCTTGGGACACAGCAACGGTAAATAAAAACTCCTTGGCACAGAATAATTGAAATGATTTTTTTTCCAATTAGATACTACTTATTGCTTTTATTGTAATTCCTTTGTTATCAGCAACCCAAGGACATTGAGAGTTGGGCAGTATACCAAGTTTAATATTATTATTTACTATTACTGCCTCTTTTTTAGCTATTCTAGACAGCTTCCTTTTGTCAATAAAACGAGTGTAGAAACTAAAAGTAAAATATCAATGAAGATTCTTGGTCACCCAAGTAGAGTTGTCTTTAAGTGGGAACCATGGCAACTGGACTTTTTCTTTTTTTGTTTGAAACATTTTGCTGCTTATCCAAGTAGTTTCTTCAGTCTAAGTTCAGTTTTTCAGACTGAAGAAGCTACTTCAATAAGCAGCAAAATGTTTCAAACCATAAAAAAGAAAAAAGTCTAGTTGCCATGACTAGATAAGAATAAAATGGTTCTAGACAATTAAACTGCCAAACATATTTATCTACTGAAGAGGGTACTGAGATCTTGGCATCTCTACTTATAAATTAACTTGGAAGAGTCGAATAAACTTTCAAGATTTACTGCCAGGAATATATAACACTACATTAGTTATATTAATGGTCTGAGTGGTCTAGATCAGGCTTTTCTACTGGTAAGGAGTTCAGGAGCAATAAAAGCATACAGACAGCAACCTTTTTAAATATTTCATTTCATTAAAATAAAATTGCCCTAATTTGGGCATTATTTTCAATAAACTAGAATTTCTTCCGGCTCATAAGCTTATTGTTTCCAGGTAATCCTTACTTAACGATCACAATGGCGACCGGCATCTCTATTACTAAATGGTGGCCTTATTAAGCATGACATCACATGACTCGCAACTTTCTGTTGGCTTTCCCACTGACTTTGCTTCTCAAGAGCCTGCTGTGAAGGTTGCAGTTGGTGATCATGTGGCTACAGGAAGCTGCAATAGCCTCAACTTTGAGGACCAGTCATAAGTCTCACTTTTTAGTGTGTCATAACTTTGAACGGTTGCTGAACAAGTGTTCAGTAGCAAGGACTTACCTGACCAGCCTTCACAGAAATATCTTAAAGGACAAAACTGACCAGAATAAACATGATCATGCATACAACATGGACCACCAATGTAGGTCATAAGAAGATGGCAATTCAGTATTACCACTATATAGGTTCGGTACAGTTTTTATAAAAAACTGTACCAAATAAAAAATCCTGCCTCAAATATTAAAACTACATTACCATACTAACTCAAAATGCCAAGATGCTATTCTCAGTTAGGGATTTTCTTTAAAAAGCTGTATCTGACTATTAACTAATTAAAGATTATGCCAAGATTTTAAATATTGTACCTTTTAATAAACATGTTCATAGTAATAAAAATGGCACTTTTTTTGTTCAGTAACATTACTTTGCATTTCTATTTTTTCCCAATTAATTATGTGGCCAAATCATTTATTGCAAGACTGAAAATCTTGCAAGCTCATCAAACATCAGGTCTTGCGATTATAAATTACTTTGGTATATATAATTATATATACCAAAGACACTCAAAAACACCTTCAACCCATATTTTTTGAGCAATACTGTACAATGGGAATGTTCTCCTTTGTCATCCACTCGTTATTTTCATTCATTCTTCTAGTTCAAAAACATAAATATTTTAACAGACACCAGTCCATCTATTTATGCTTTTCTGCCTTAAGAATACTTGTGAACAAAACTTTCATTGTGCAATTACCCAGCTTTCATAATATATTTAGGAGATAAGGTAGCCCAGACAAAAGGATTTCCTTCTTGTAACCATCCTGCATCTTTTCAAAAATTCTTCAGCCACTTCCCTCAGAAGCATCTTTTAGTGCTCCACATCTTTTTAATACCAAAGATCTTATATTAGATCTTATACTTGATACTGAAAACATAGTTTGAATAATGCTGCTATTTCTTATGCTAGCATACTGTATATCTTTGCTACTTTTAAAAATCCCTTCCATAATCATGCACCTTATTTTTTTCTATTTTGTACCTTGATTCAGACTCATTTCCTAGAGGCTGCCTGAGAAAAACCATTCAGTTTTCTTGGTAACAAATTTGAAATTGGTTTGCAACTGCCTTCTTATGATTGAGAAAGAGTGACTGACCCAAAATTACCCAGCTGGCTTTGTGCCTGAAGCAGAACTAGAATTCAGGATTTTCTGGTTTCTGGCCTTGTGCTTTTAACCATTATACCAAACTGGTTCTCCATAAATTTAATAGAGATACCAAAATAAAAGGCTGTCGTTTGACAATATATTGTTAAAAAAATCATTTCCCGTGACTTTATTGTTATACTTCTTAAAGCAATATACAGAATCAAATGTGCACCCACCATGCCTTGGTCCTCATTATAACTACAACATGAGAAAACTCATTAAATTAATGCCTTTAAATTCAGGTAGTCCCCAATTTATGACTGGTGATTTAATGAGACTGTTCAAAGTTATGACAACCTCAGAAAGTGTGTTTTACAGTCTATAAAGCACTTCTGGTTGTCATAAATGTCGTGCTGCCTTCCCCTTCCCATGGACACTTGACTGCATTTTGGGCACTTGTAAAATGGCTAAGTAGTTGCAGTGTCCCATTGTCATGTGACTACAATTTGCGACTCTTTTGACGGTTTCTGGCTAAAACGCCCATTCAGGAGAATGGATTTCCACTTACAACCACATGATTCATTTAACAATCACCATAAAAACAATTGTAAAACCAGTCTTGTCACATGAGTGCCTCAACTTACAACAGTCATGACTTACAAGTGAAATTCCGGTCCCAATTGCAGTCATAAGTTGAGGATTACCTGTACATGACTAGGGATCACGTTTCAACATTATAACTGAATTAAGCCACAGAAAATAAATCTCCACACAGAAAAATGATTTTATACTTCTAGTTAGGGGGAAAATGAAGGCTATAATTATTTCCTACCAAGCATTATTAAAATCAAGTGTCATTAGCTCAGCCAAACATTCCTATATTTGGATAAAGCAAGCAAGTAGCCAGTGCTATGATCAAATTCACACAGCACATTTATGTGTGTCTTTAAATGTGTGTCTTCAAAAGTGAGTCACACTAAGGAGAGTGAAATCCATCTGGCTATTGCATTAACAGCCTCACACATTGCATATTCTCTATTCTTTTAAAGAATATGAAACTATTTAAAGAATAATGTATACCGTATTTTTCAACAATTACTCCAGACAAGCTTCACTGTTAAAATAGTTCTAAATCTATTGCGTAGTTCTAAATCTATTGCGTAAGATTATTCCTTTGTCCAACAAAGGGAAGTGAGGCTCTTTAACTTGTAAGAGGCATTCACTGGTTATCATGGATGTATTTTTCTCAAGTGATAAAATAGGCTGTGGATAGAATTCTTAAATATTGCAGTACATGTATTAGTCTCAAGAGCCATTTTAGTATAGTAATTAAAGAAATCAGGCTACAAACTAGGAGACTGAGTTCTAGTCTCACCTTAGCATGAAGTCAACTAGGTGTCTTTGGTCAGTGTCTTCTCTCAGCTGTAGGAAGATGGCCATCACTAATCACTTCCATAACTACTGCTAAGAAAGTTGCAGGGACTAGTGCAGGCAATTGCCAATACTGATTCAAATACACAGACCCAAATCTCTACTTCTAACACCTTACATTGATTATTCCATCTTTTCAGTGTTTACAGATGTTCATTCTGTATTTTTTTAAAATATTAAATACAAAGACTTGCAGGAGCCCATGAGATCCAAAAGATGGACTTTACCAATTACTGGTTATATCAATTTGGCCTCTTACTCATGAAAAGCTCCCCGATCCAACTAAGAATTCCATAAATGGAAGGAACAGAAATGATTTTAGTTGATTACTATTTCCCTGAGCAGTTTCCCAGAGTTTCTTCTCTCCCAAGTATAACCAAGAACATTGATGACTACAGAGTTTTACCATATAAATTTACATTCATGAAAAAAAAACTATTTGAAATGAAATATCTTCTGCTTATGTTGAAGTCTGCATATGATTTATTACAAGGGGTATTTATTTGTCTTCCAACTCACTGAAGCAGACAGTTGCTTAAAGACCCTATGCAAACTAATGATTCATCAGAGCTTTCTTTGACCTCTCCTTATTGTGATTATCAAGCAATATGAATCTTAAATAAATCACTATATTACTAAATAAAAGCTTCTGTGTTTGGCAGATGAGATTCAAAAACCTTACTCAGAAATGCTTTCTGTCATAAATATGCAAAGATTTGGAAACCGTGCTACAGTTGCTATTTCAACTGGACCAACATCTGCTTAATATAAATGTTTTATAGCAACATGGGGTGTAGAAAGCTAAGGCTTCACTCTATGTAAACTAACTTTAGGGATACAACATTTCTGGATGCAAATTAAGACCATCTTGTGCTGTCAGTGTACCTTCAAATGATAATAAGAAACAGATGTTTGGCTTTTCCTCATGCCTTCTTTTACCTAGAAATATCTTATATGGCTCATTCCAGTCATGTTTGGTTAAAAAAACACATCAAATAAAACTATAATTTATTTTAATCAATGTTTCTTGAACAAGCTATATAATATTGAGACATAAACTAGGCTTTATAAATTATAATGAATTGAGTATACATCTGCTGAGTCAAAGCCAAGCAGATCAACAGCGGGATTTTTTCATTATACCTAAGCAATGCACTAGCCATTAGGAGAAACTGAAAAACTGGTATCCTTTACACACCTTTCTCCAGATCCTCCTCCCCACAAATACACAAGTGTGTCATGGTCCATAATACTTATAGCAGGCATTAGGCAGAAAAGAACAGTTGGGTTTGAATTGGAAACACCTGCGCAAATATCCATGAGAGCAAACTGGGTTTTACTGAGCTGTATTGGAATTCTAACCATATACAATTTCATGCTGCTTATCATCCATACACATTGAACGCTGCTGCTGTGTGTTGATAAGATTTGTTTTTTTTAAATATTCTTGGCTTTCATTTGGACTTTTAACCATTTTAACTGCATTGCTGTTTCTATCAATCATTTTTTGTGGTAAGGAAAAGAAAATGGGCTATTTTTAAAACACCCACCCTCCCCCAACTGAGTGTGAAAACCAACAAGTCATGCCTATTTAATAAACAGAAATGCCACCCAACATTATTTCACTGCGAGTCCTGTCAGGCGCAATGCTGTAAGATTTCAAACCTAGTCTAGTTCCAAAAGATAAACCGGTCTAAAAAAGATTCTGTGACATATCTAATGAAGGTGAACTCCTCTAAATAAACGTTGAAAAAGATGATACTCCTTGGAGAGAAAAGTGTGTGTGTGTGTGTGTGTGTGTGTGTAAGGGTAGGGAGGCCAGCCATTCCAGAATACAGCTTCTATTCTAGCCAGCTTTGTGTGTGTGTGTGTGTGTGTGTGTGTGTGTGTGTAAGGAGGCCAGCCATTCCAGAATACAGCTTCTTACAGCTTCTATTCTAGCCAGCTTTGTGTGTGTGTGTGTGTGTGTAAGGAGGCCAGCCATTCCAGAATACAGCTTCTATTCTAGCCAGCTTTTCAGTGACCATTTCCAGAAACCACCAATTCCCTTGGCTAAACTGCCCCTTTCCATATTTATCCGTTTGCTGCTGGTGCTGCTGCCGCCAGAGGTCAGAACCACTGAAAGCTCCGCCGACAGGCAAAGCTTGTTAAAAGGGACAGTCAAACCGAGCGTCCTTCCACCCCGGGCTATGTCAGTCACCTTTTCAGGTAGGGGGCGGCGATCTTTCTTAAGGTCCGGGTGCTGGTATCTCAGCACTGCATCTCCTTCGGCGAGAAGATGGAGGGAGAGAGGGCAGGCCGGGCTCCGGAGGGAGGCAGGTGAGAGGAAGCGGGGCCAGACCCAGCGCCAAAGGCGCTAATCGCCACTCCCGCGGAGAGGCAACGAAAGCGGCCGCGGCTCCGGTGTCGCCGAGCCGGGACTCTCCGCACACGCCCGACGGGTGAACGAGGACGCGGCAGAAACCTGCCCGCATCCTGGCGACGTCACCGCGCTCTCCCGTCCTCCTCCCCCACCACGCGCGTGCCCAGCCGCAGCGCACGCATGCTCCCCGCCCAGGGCGGGCCGAGCGGCTAAATGCCCTTCCCCTTGAACTGCGGTCTTTAGTTTCTCCCGCCGGGGGAGAAGGAAGGAGGGTTGAGCTATTTTCTCTCAGCACGTGCCGTTGCCCGCCTGCTTTTTTATTTTATTTATTTTTATATACTGGATTTTATATATATAATCCAGTAAAACGCTCAAGTTGTCCTTCAGTTGAAGCGGGGATACAATCCCTCCGAAATAGGGATCCCAGTTCTCAGTCGTCTAGTTAAAATGGGTGTCTTAAACTGACCTAACTGTAATCTAAATTTAGTTTTCAAAATACATTTTGTGGGGAAACCCTTAGTGAGTTTTCCTAATTTTTAAGTATGCTTTCCACGGGTGCTCATTTCATGTTTCTTCAAACAAGAATCCTGAAGTAATCCGATGTTTCGCGCCAGTGTGAAATCCCCCCCATATTAAATTCAGTAACTGCACCATTGTTAGTTGCAATAACTGCAACCAGATGCTGTCCGTTTCGTCACTACTTTATATCAGTGTCTTATGTCCTTATTGTCGATTGATTCTTATTTTTGTTTAATTTCATTAGCTACTAGGGTCATTTTAATATAGTCATTAAAATTGACTCTTAATTTGGAAACCATAATCTAATGTATCATTCTTCCTTATACATTGCATTGAGGGAAGTCAGAGCCCCAGAGAAGGAAATATTAAAAGGGCAGAAAAATATATTTCCTCAAGGATTTTTTAAAAGCAGAAACCAACCCTGCCCCCAAATCTCTGTCCCAAGCAGTAGCCAGCCCTATACAAATGCAAATGTAACCATCAGAAAGTTGGAGCCAGAAAACTCAAGAAGACAAAGAGACCTAAAATCTGCATACCTCATTAGCCAAGCCCCAGGGAAGCAGGATATGACTTTTGGGACATAATAGGATTAAACCAGATACCAAGGCCTAGAAAAGCCCACTCAGTTCAAAGTTCATGCCACAGGAACAGGAAACTTCCAAACAAAAGGCTTTCAGAGGGTATAAAAACCTACTCCACATATGCTCAGCCCCTTGATTTCTCTCCTCCTTCCTGCCAGAACCATCTTTCAGTCTGGCTATTCAATAAACTGAAACCTTCTTCCCAAAGCAGTCGCCATGTTGTTTATTTATCCCCGGCTTGGATGAACCAGGATGAAGACTTAATTTCCAACAGCATCACTACATCTCTATTCAGCAATATTAATTACAACTTTCCACTGCTTTCAGCATTATAAGCCAGTTTGGTCCAGTGATTCAAGGCACCACGCTAAAAAATCAGGAGCCCATGAGTTCAAGTACATCCTTAGGCATGAAAGCCAACTGGATGACTTTGGCCAGTAACAGTCTCAGCCCAATCCACCTTATAGGGTTGTTGTGGGTAAAATAGAAGGAGGAAGGTGCTGGCTTTTATGGCTAAGGCGGGAGCTAAAATCATAGCCTATTTTCTAGCCTAGTGCCTTAACCACCAGACCACGGGTCGGCAACCTGCAGCTCCGAAGCCGCATGTGGCTCTTTGAGCCTTCTCCTGTGGCTCCCAGCCTCCTCCGCCATTTGCACACAGAGAGAGGCATTTGCGCTTCCCTTCTCTCTCTCTCTCTCTCTCTCTCTCTCTCTCTCTCTCTCTGTGTGTGTGTGTGTGTGTGTGTGTGTAAAAAAGAGTGGCCTCACGCTGTTCTCGGACAAGCTGACAAGCTTATTGGACGGGGCTCCTGCCTTTGCTGTGTCTCAGCAGGAAGCAGGAAGCAACAGCAGCTCTCTCTCTCTCACACACACACACACACACACACACTGAGTGGGGGAAGAGGATTGGCAGACCAAGGGCAGCAGAGAGCCAGCCCAATAAGAATGTGTGTCAGCTTGTCGGAGAACAGCGTGAAGCCAGCTTGCCAGGTGAGCAGAAGATCGGAGAGAGAGGGAGGGAGACAAAGAGAGGGAGAGGAGGGAGGGAGAGAGAGAACTCATGCATAGTAGCCTCTATTTCTTTTTAATTAAACTCTTAAATCAAGCTTCCCCCCCCCATGCGCGCATGCAAATTTTGCAGCTCCCAGTGTTTTCTCTGGGAAACGGGTCCAAGTGGCTCTTTTGAGTGTTTCAAGGTTGCCGACCCCTGCACTAGACCAAACTGATATTCCTCTGGAACATGCATAATATGACCTTCATTGGAGTAAGGGTAGCCACAATTTGTAGATTTACAGAGACTGGGTTGGTTCAAATCAGGCTTATTTAATGAAGTACTCAGACAATTGGTTCTAATTATCACTTTGATTGAACTGACTGAATTTACATAATTATACTTCGCATATTGGATTACCTCAGGTATGAAATGAAAGCACAAACATCATTTGTTTATTCATATTTCTTTTACATATTAGTGAAACCTATAATATTCAGTGTGAAAGATGTACAAAAACTCAGAAAATCCAAAAGGGAAAAACTATTTTTATTTCAGTAAAGTGTATGTATTCTGAATGAAAAAGAACTGGAAGCATTCACTATGTGAAAAGATAGTTCAATAACAGCCTTTTATTTCTAATTAATCAAGAACCCATAATTTTTTTAATACTAATTGTTTCTCTCATGTTTACCTTCTAGTTCTAGTAAATTTGGATTCCTATTCTAGTTTCTTTTAGCTTACTATGTGTATAAGAAATTGGTGGAAGGGGTAATCTGGCACAACATAAGAAAAAAAATCTTGAATATCTTTCCATCCTGGTGTAAATGGCTATCTAGTCTAGAATTTTGGGAGCTGTAGTCCTATTAATGGAGGGCATCTGGTTGGGAAAACGCTGCTTCACATACTTTTTTGCCTGCCTTAGACTTGAATTCAGAAAGGCTTGATTCTGAGTTGGATAATATTGTATTTCAAGCATTTTAATACATTGCAGTGTTAATATGTGGTTTTATCTTGTAATTTTTTGTATTGTCATATGGAATCTTTTTAAGGAAAGACATTATACAAACTAGACTTGGATAAACAATTTGGGACAATATCATAGTACATATATTATGGGTTGGTATGTGTACCATAGAGAGACAAAGATGCATGCTGATGTCATATCTGTTTAACTTAACCAGTAAAGATAAGTGACAGGATTGAAAGAAATACCGTAAGACATGGAATTAAAAATGGAGGTCAAAAAAATGGGATATATGTAGATGATATCATTTTGAGAAGTAGAAATAAAGACTTAGAAGACTTTATATAACATGCCTTAATATAACATGACTTATATCTTTATATTTAACATTTATTTCTTTCATTATGAACCCTTCTAAGTCTTTACTTCTACTTCTCAAAATGGTATCATCTACATATAATGTAACTGATAATCAATTAATTACAATGTTTAGTGAACTCATAGTAGATGCCACAAAAAAAGTAGTTTCTTAGGCTCAGTAATAGTATGCTTGAGAAGTAGATACTAATTTCAGGGAGGATAAGAATAACCGTCATCAAATCATGAAGGATCGGGATACTTCAGGGACTAAAACAGAATAATTAAAGCCTCTGTGTTTTTTGAAATGTGTTCGTTCATCGTTTCCTTATAGGACTCCAATCTCCTTATGTAATAATAAATAATTCCAGTAGTAACATATATTTGTATAAGGGAGTATTTTACAGTATTTTGACATAAAATTACTACCATGTATAATTATTCCCATCTTTGAGAATAAACATGCAGGATTATGCCAGTTCAGATTAGAATTAGTATTATATTTTGTTAACACTGTACTATTATTCTTTAAGTGTTTAAAGTGCCTATTTTCTGGAATATACGTTTATCAGCAAAATAGAAGCTTTTAAGTATATAACTATTTTCATGGAAAACTTTATTAAGATTTATAACATATCCAAATCAAATCTGAGACAGAATCCACACTTCCATATGACAATACAAAAAATTACAAGAATTGCAGAGAGTATCTCAAGGAATAGTATGCCTTACTTGATTTCTGAATGTTTCCTATTCCAGAATAGGAAAAGTGGCAAAGAATAGTCCAGCCTTTGGGGATAAAATGATTGTGCTAATAATAGATTGTAGTAGGTTGTCTTCTTTCCCACGATTGTACATTTTTCTTGGATCTTTTATACATTCCTGATGTTCTAAGCAACATATTTTGTTTTCTATAGCTATTCTTTAATGTTGCATTAATTTTACTATCTGATTCAGCTTTATTTCTTCTTATTTGGATAAAATTCCACAAGGCAATCAGTGTGATGTCTGGTTGCAGTAATATTAGTAAGAATGAAGCTCTATCAAATGTAAGATTTTGACATAAGCTTACATGACTGCATTGTACAACTTATCAATACATTTGTTTTTACTGAATTAGTTCTCATATGTACATGCTGAATTTTGAAAAATAAAGTCTGTTTCTGTAGCTCAGAATCATTAGCTTTAGGGCTTCCTGGAACACAGGAAGATTGCATGGTGAAGTCTATTTACAGTATATATATTGAGCATTGAAATATTAAAAAAGTATCGAAATCATGAGATATTTAAATATGTTGCTTTAAAAATTATAAGACAATAATGCTTTGACACTCTCCCTATCACTTCCTCTCCCAACCAGAATAAAACTCATGATTTCATCAGGATTAGAGTTGGGCAAGAAGCAATATAATGTTCACTTTTAGTAATCACAGTTTAAGAAATAAAATAATAAAACCTTACAAATACATAATATAAATTTTTTTCACTAGAAATAAATTTAAAATAATTTTACATGGGAAGTAGCTTAATATTATATAATTCCTGAAATCTGTTTTCAGTAATTTTCAAACTCATTCATTTATTTTGAACTGCTCTTTGTAGCAGCAAGTGTAAAAACCTCTGACTTTGCTACTGGATTTTTTTAGGCACAGAAGGAACAAATTGTGATAGCAATCCGTGACGTTTTGGTGAGTTGCAGTTCTATTAGAACTTGGATCAGATGAACAATTTATGGATGTGGAAGGTTTTTTTTGGATATGTTAACCTTTTGGTTTGCCTGCACTCTCTTTTGTCCTTAAAATTATTTCACAATAGCTCTATGAGCTCTTAATTTTAAAAAGATTGTACTTTTATGGCATATGTTCAGAAGTGAATGCCAAGCTAATTTTATTTTCTAGGCTTCTAGCTCTTTCAAAATCACATGTTACAAATTTTTTTAGTATTATTCCTTTCATCTATTTAAACTTCCAATCATTTGCATTGTAGTGTGGTATTACACTGAATATGTTTACATTTAATTATAGCTTATATGGTAGCTTCTTACTGCAAGCAACATGCTATAAATCAGTGGTTCTCAACCTGTGGGTCGGGACCCCATTTGGGGTCGATCGACCATTTCACGGGGGTCGCCAAGCAAGGCTGTCCGCCATTTTTTTTGTCCGCCATTTTTTCCCCTTTTCCAGCGGGTGCCTTACCTCCCTTAGGCTGGGCCAGCTGGTGGTCGGCCTGCTCCGTCTCTGCCGCTTGCCAGCTACGCCTCGGCCGGCGCAGGGGGCGGAACCACGCATGCGCGGTGCTCCCGGGCAGGGAAAGTCCTCGACTTACGACCGGTTGGGTAGTCCTCGACTTACGACTGCTTTAGTCCTTGACTTACGACCGGTTTAGTCCTTGACTTACGACCGGTTGGGGTCGCGGCATTAAAAAGGTTGAGAACCACTGCTATAAATCTTCCCAAAATAATGTATTATTTATAGCTAGAGATATATCTAATGGCTTCACAGAGTTGGTTATGTTTGTATTATATAATAGGCACAAATCAACCAATCACATTTAAGTACATGGATGTATCGTTAGAAGCAAAGAAAAATCAGTACTAGCTACCCTGTATCTTAACCTACCTTTTTCAGTTTCATTCTCTGTGATTTAATGATTATACTGGATTTAATTACTGGGTTGCCATATTATTTTCTCTGCTACTATCATCCCCCTCCACACACACACACACACACACCTGCAAAATAAATAAAATAGCTCTGGATTACATCACAAGCTTGACTGCTTCATTTCCATCCCCGTTCACAGTTGAGAGGAAAACATTGATGAGCACTGACATTACTAATCAGATAATCTGCAGGCAAACAACTAAGTTCAGAAAATACCAAGGCTTACACAGAGTTTACTGTTTTCCAAATATGGAAAAATATATAAGACCATTAACTAATCCCAGGCTGATTTTTTACAACACAAGAATAAATGTACACGGCTGGATAAAGCCAGCCAAAGTGGCCTTTTTATAATTCGAGGAACTGAGAACCGAGGTAAGTAAATCATGGATCAATTAGCCATAGGATAACACACATCATGCAGAAAGAAAAAGCCACATTCCTACAGCTGCAATTTACAATATGGAAAAAGAACAAACTTGTTTAATTATGAAATCAGACGATGCAGTGGGTGCATAAAAACCGCAAAGCTGAAATATGACTTTTGCGCTGGCATAAAGATTCAGTTGGGGAGGGGGGAACCCAAGAATTTCTCTATTTTCTGAGTTGGTTTGTTGAAAAGAACGGCGAAACTCGGTATCTCGAAACTATTACAATAAAAGCCCGATTTTCCTCAAGCAATTCAAGTAGTTACAATCAGGGTTGCCGGCTGGATTTTCTAAAAAAACAACTTAACGATTTCACATTTCAAATAAACCCAACTCAAATAATCCCAGATTCTACACGCATTAAAAAAAAAAAACCAGATTAAATCCACAAAAAATAGTTTTAAACTAAATTATTTTACCTACTTAATGCACAGAATATAACGTATAGAAACATTTAAAATACATTACATTTTAAAATGAAAAATCTAGAAACTCGGACATATTTTAAAAAAATCCAGAGCTGAGTTTAAAACCCAGTTACTGCCAACCGTAATTTACCATTCAAAGCAGCGAGAGTTCCGACAAAAAAAACCGCGACAGGAAATCCGGTCTGCATTCTGCGGCTGCTTCTCTTCATTTTATCTCTATGGAAAAACAGGGTTCCACAGACCCTAGAGTCCTCTCATCCGGGGTTCGTAAGTAAATAGAATTCTGCGCAAGCGCAGTAGCGGTAGTTGGTGGGGGTTCTGCCTGCCCTGTGGATGGATGGTTTACGCTCGGGAAGGGAAGGGGAAGTAGATTTTTTTTTTTTTAATCAGCCGGCTGCGCGAGACCTGAGGGCAGAGGCTCCGAGGAGACCGAGTGAGCGACGCCCACCTTTCTTCTCCTCCCCACCCCGCGTCACGCGCTGCCGGCTACAAAAATAGCAGTTGCGGGGCTGAGAAGCAGCATTCCAGCGTCGCCACCGTCTCCAGTGGACAGGCAGGTGAGTGGCCTGGGTAGTTGTCCCTAGACTCGGTTTGTCGAGGAATCATTCCTTGCTCTTTCTCTGGGATCGGGGGATACCATGCCTCTGCTTGGGGTTTTGCTGGGGCACCTCACCGATTGGGGTGAGACGCAAAGAGGCTTGTCCCAACTAGCTTCGCCCGTTCTTAGCAGAGCGATAGGCTTTGAAACTGACTAGATCAGAGTCCCTGGCTCTGGATGCCTTGAATCAGAAGCGAGTTGTGTTGACCCAGCTGGTCGAGGGTCAGTCCATTGTATAAATCCAGAAAATTGGGTTAAAACACGTCAACTGTTGAAGGATCAGTATCAAGGGAAATGTATTTTGGTATGGAGAAGAGGGATAGATTATATTCAGAGAAAATATGAAATGAACAATTGTCATATAGCTTTTGATTCATTATTGTTACTTATAAATGTTTTTATACATAATTTATATATATATAGTTTATAGTTAAGTTGACTGTATACTAGAGTTACAGTAAGTTTATACTTGTTTAGATTATGAATGGGTTGTTTGGGTTAAATTTGGATTATTATGTGATTATTCCTGTACTCAGCTCTGGGAAGTCCGGGGGGGGGAGGGGGGAAGGGGATTAGGGGATAGAAATTATAAAAATTGATGTATTTATATGTTATAGGTAAATAATGGGACTGTATTGAAAAGAGGAGATGCTCGGCTGGTACCCCAAACTGCACTCGATGTGGTTAAGAAGGAGATGGGATGTAGCTAGGTGGAAAGGAGGAAGGAGGAGAGGTTGTGAGTCTAGGGGGAGGAAGGAGAGGAAAGTGAATGAGGGTGGAGGCAAGGCGGGGACTGCCGAGCGTCTCCAAAAATGTACTCAGTAGGATTATCTTTTTTGCTTGTGTATGTAAATGCATCATATTGGTATTTGTTGTTTAATTATAAAAATTAATAATAATAAAAACAACAACAACACGTCAACTGTCGTCCCAAAGAGGCTTTTTCACTTCAGCTCTGAAGATTCTTGGATGAGAAGCCAAACGTCTTCAAAGGAAAAACAAGAGTTCAATTGCCTCGTGAAAAAGCATCTTTGGGACAACTATGACCTGGAGAATCGCCATAGATATGTCAACATCATCCCTTTGGCTAGCACTGCTAGAGTTTCCATGCTTAATGTCCTAACATCTGTGCAGGTTTAAGGCCATGGTTATGAAAGCTGCTGTAGATGATGATGATTCAGGATGGGAGATGAATATAGCTGAGAAGATGGAAAAGGGTAACACAAGCTGGATAGATATTACCCAAGATTTTGAAGATTGCTGTAAAGGTAAGCCATGCCGAATGGGGGTTTAGATAATGCTTGTAAACCTAAACAGGAATTGTGAGAGAGTATTATGAGAAAATTTTGCAATATATAACCCAAAGATTTTTCTGAAGAGGATTGGGTGGGATTACTTGAAAGCATCAAATAGTTTTGGTTGCCCTGAATTGTCAAAACTCATTTACTGAAGTAACTGCTGAGTTCACCCAGTTCACTAATAGCATCAGATGACACAACCCTTTTTTTATCTTGTATCTCCTCTTTCTCCACTTCTAGTATCACAATCAATGGTGGGATTCAGCCAGTTCGCACCACTTCGGCAGAACCAGTAGCTAATTTTTTGTTGCCCAGGCCCAGAATGGACTTCTGAAAGCTGCATCCCCACAGAGAACCGGTTGTTCACATATTTGAATCACAACATTGGTGTAATGAAAATGAAATATTGAACATTTTCCCACTTTTGAAAACTTCTAAGTTTTTTTTATAGTGACTGAACATTTCTGGAGTGCTTCTTTTCATAGCCTTAACTCTGTTCCTGAAGCCCATCCCAACATTCTAAATAGGTGTTAGAGTGATAGAGATTTGGAGCAGGAAGGAGGCAATTCCCAGTTCTCATTACATCTGTCTAAGAGGTTTTTGTTTAGTTTGGATTCTTTAAGTCAGGGTTGATTCCTGGT